>NC_071630.1:18208517-18461017 GCF_014839835.1 Dryobates pubescens | reverse complement strand
CATTTTAAGTATTATAATGCTAATCCCTACTGACAATAAGGTTCTAAAGCTCGGCTTCCATTACTAAGGTAATGTTTACCTCAGATAGCATATAATTGTTTGCTTTTTTCACAGCAAATTCTCTGTTCCCAACTGCTTAATCAGCCATGGAAAAGAGAGAAGACTTTTGTACTGTTTAATGTTCTTGTGATTACATTAGAGCACCGTGTAAACCCACATCAGTGGATCTTGGGAAACGCAATTTTTTGTTGTTTGTCCACAATGCTAAAGGCAAAGTATTCTGAGCAGTGGTCCTTGCAATAACATGAATCATTTATTAATATAAATATCACGGATATGGTATAAATCTTCTCTGCTTCTGAACTCTCAGGGCGTTTCTTCATTGCCTGAGCCGGAATCAGCAAGGACTTCCCAGGGCCTTGTTGTAGTTCAAATAACGTACCATATTCCAGTCACAGGCAGTGTATTCCCTGCTCTCAACAACAGGAGACCAGCATATATTTTCTGTATGAGCTTTCTGCTGCATCACATCAACCTAAACAATATTTTATTATGCTTTATGAAAGTTAAAAACTTCTCTTCCTTATAATGCTCTGCAGAGGACACAGAATATTGTCGGTTCAAGGATAAAATTTGACTCTCCTGTCTTCTCTGCCAGGAACCAAATGCACTTATGAATTAAGTTGTGAAGAGAGCTGGTTTTGTTCAATGACAGCAAAGATTGTGTTTAGTAGCATGCCTGTTTATAACTTCACTTAGGCACCAGGGGTAGGTATGAAGGAGCCGGTGGCAGAGTGGAAGTCTATGGCGGTCAGTGCTGGGGGGCCACGTAGAGCTGCTGCTCAGCACAGGGCTGCAGGTGGGCATGCTTTTTGGTATAGTGATACTACAATGGATAATCCATAGTCTGGGGGAGTGGCAGATGCACTGTGAGCTTTCTCTGTTAGCTGGTTTTAGATTTTGCAGTGGCAATGGACTCATCTTGGTATTGCAGTTTAAATATGTATTATCTTTGAGCATGGTCAAAATCCACACCCCTGAACCTCTCTCTGAGGTGAAAACCGCACTGAAATCAGACTTCAAACTCCACCACAGAGGTTCATCACCAGCTTTCCATTTCTTCATGTTAGCTGTATCACTGGCCAGCTGCTGTTTTTGCAGAAGTTTTTAACTTGACTGCATTTCTCAATGCACTTACAGATGAACTAAAAATAAGGGCTTTGCAAGCACAATAGCATATCACTTAAACCAGAAGTACAAATGCCTCAAGGACTGATAATAAACAAATAGATTTACAAATAACATTGTTAAATACATTTTTACTTCAGACAAAGAGCACTGAAGTCTGTAGTCGATGTGAACCTGGAAGCTCAAGTATGATCTGGGTGAGAAAACTGCCTTTGGTTTCACATTAAGTGCTTGGGGTCTTGGAAGAATCACAGTATGTGTCCAGGCCTTATGGCCTTGCTATTTTCAACCCCAAAACCTGCACTGCTGTCTGCCCATAACAAAGAAGGGAATTACAGGTGATCAGCTGGCTGCTGAATAATTGGGTGTATATCATCCAAGTGTGGGCCATGAAGTCTGAGATACTTGTGCAGAGTCCCAGCTGCTTGCTGTGTCCCAACAGCATGTATCTTTCAGCCTTGTTTCAGGGGTTGAACTCGGTCTACTAAGTAATCATCTTTCCTTTCTTAAATATAAACATGGATGAGGAATTGCTGCCTGTGGTTTTGTGAGTCTGTGCATTTAGTAATTGCATGGGGCTGGAGGGTGCGTTGTGTGCCAGATTAGTGGGAACCTGAGCAGTAATGGAAGGCCAATGCTGAAAAGGGGCCATGTGCAGTCTGGCCCAGGGTGTCAATCCTGCCAGGAGGTGCACAGAGGAATACCTCTTCTGTGGGTTTTTTAGAAACACACTAATATGTTAATGATAGATGGTTTGTCTTGATGAGTTTTCCAATGATGTGCTTTTCAAAGGGAAGTGACTGACCCTATAGATTCTGCTTTTTTGTGAGCAAAAGGGCCGTTGTTTTCTTTTCCTTTGCATGATCTCTGTAAGGGGTCATTTTAAGGATGCATGAAGCACACTTAGAGAAGATAGGAGCAGGATTTTTTCTCAAGTAAAATATTCAGCCAGCGCTCTTTGTCTCTCCCTGAGAACATTGCAGGATCCAGGAGCATTAAGTGAGCCACAGATGCCAAACCAAGGGGAAAAAAAAAAAAAAGAAACAAACTATATTTTCTGCTCATCTGTGGAGTGAGGATAACACAGGCCCAGAAGCGCACGTTGTGAAGCAATTTCAGTCGTAGCTGAGTGCCTGTTTTCCCCTGGAGCACAGACTGTAAAAATCTTAAAAACCCTAGTTTCTATTTCCTTAATATTCTAGTTCTGAAGATGATATTGTGATGAAGAAAGGAAGAGAAATGTCCTTTTTAAAGCTCTGCTCCCTGTTTATAATTAGGAGATTTGGGCAATGTGAAGTAGGAGAACCATGCACTTGCTTTTTCTACCTATTAGGAATGCATAGATAAATATTTTATTTAGAGAGAATGAGATGTGAACACAATAGCTTTTATTTTAATCTTTTACACAGAATGTCAATCTGAAGGAAACCCAACATTCAGAAGTCAGCATTGTTAGTCTTGGTTTATCTCTCTGTAATTGAGGTGGGAATCTGGCCCACTCTGCAACATACTGCATAGAGCTTTTTACCTTTAAATCTATCACATTTAAATTACATGGGGCCACAACGTGTCACCTACATCCTTGACTATTTTAATGCAAAAATATAGTTTAAATCTCCCTGGATTTGCTGATCGTCCTGGGATTTCTAAAGATACTGTTAGTCTCTACAAGATAATGAATAGCAATGAAGAAAAAAAGTCTGCATTCAGTTTTTCTGTATTAGAATAAATAATTTGATTGTGGTATAGTTTGAGACATAGTACTGTGAAGCCTGCAGCCTATTGCTGGCAGCCACACCTTTGGATCCGCAGTTTTGGGGTGCCTGTAGCCTGTGCTCCTATAACATGAGGACATCACCTCCAGCACCGCATCAGGCTTGTGAGAAGTGCTTCCTCTGGGCCCAAGTTTGTGAACATGCAGCCTGTAGCCACAGCAATGCTGTTCCATGTATTTTAGTTTTGTTCTTCAGTACGCCTTGATTGCTTGTGCTCTTTACTAAAGGAAGGCAAACAACAAATAGTAGTGAAGACAAATTAGAGATATTTGGCTCTCTTAGTGGGTCGTCTCCCGTGTGAGTTAAGCAAAGGCAGAGTACTGAGGCTCCATCTGTGGAGGCCAGCACTTGTGCTCCTCCATCTGCTGGGTGGACACTGGCCTCGGCTCGCTGCACAACAGATGAAACACATGCAAGCAGATTTTTCCAGACCAACCAAAATGAATTTGACTAACCAACAAATGGTTCACTCAGCTAATGGGGAGGGGGCAGCCTGCAGATCTATAGGCTGGGTGACCGTAGATAATTCATGCAACAACCCAGTGCCTCGCTTAACTCATCTGTAAAATTGAGTAAAAATAGCATGTTGGTTTCAATGAGGTGGCTCATCTTGGCCAGTAAATGTTCTTTGAGCAGAACAGACCAACCCTTTTACAGAATAGAAACACTGCTGTGGCACTGCAAGCCCCTCAGCTGGCAACAAGCTGTTATCCAAAGTAATAAACTTTTAAAAAAATCTATTTGAAAATCCATTTATTTTCCCCAATAATACAGCTAGGTATTTACTGTTGTGAAAGGGGATAAAATTGTGATCTCCCACCAGAGTCAACTGGAAGAGCTTAGTGCAGCTAAGACTTAATTTGGAGGGCTACAGAGGCACTCTCTAAAGTTTATCTTTTCTGTACCAGCTCATCATATCTTGTCATACCTGCTTCAGACTTGCAAGGAACCTCAGTATGAGATACAGTGGACAAAGATGAGGGTACATATATTTTCAGGGGGTTTTTGTTTGTTTGTTTGGGTTTTTTTAATAAGGCATCAGGTCAGAGACCTCTGTGAGGAGGGAGGAGGCATGGATAATCTCACTACTTTCCTAATTGCTGTCATTGTAATTTCTATTGAGAATAAACATTTGCCCAACTCCAGTAACAATGGTATGAAAAGAAATGGCAGAAAGTGGGAAATGGAGAGGGAAGTTTGCTGATGAAATGGCTTATGTACTGAGGAGAAATCCCAGCCCCGCACGTTTCAATCTGCGTTCACCTTTTAGTCTGGAGTTTGTACAAAAAAGTTAACTTGGCAGCTAAATACAAGCTTGGAGTCCCTTTAGAATTATTTTACAAAGCAAGAAATGATTCAGTTTTGAAGGTAGTAAAAAGGAAACTAATGCTTGTCATAGAGTTTTTATTTTATTTTATCTTTTAAGTGTTAAAAGCAAGTAAACCCCTAGTGATCTTAAATCATTTGCGTAAGTACACTTAGCACGTTCACTTCCTTGGGAGTGCTGATTGGGCACCAATGTATTAGTTCCTTTAAAGAAGATAAAAATATGAGAGGCAGGAATGCTGTCTTCATGGCAATTTCCTGGTATACTTTCCTCTGAGTTCTAGTGTATGAGCACTGACCACCTCAATACTTGTGCAGATAATAGAGCTACTTAGGAACTGAGAGATGGCAAATGGCAATTTGAGGAGGGAGGGATGGCTCCAGCAGTAAATGGCAGGCATTAGGACAGCCTAATCGCTTAAATGCAGCCTATTAGTAAGTTTAGTTGAAGATGTTAAAAGAATCCTTGCAGCCTCTCTGCTGGCATGTGTGGAGGGAAGTTCGGTTATGAGACTATTAAAATGTTATTTTGATAATTAAGCCCACAGCTGTTACGAGGGCATTGGGGGCAGGAGCTGGCGAAGCAGCCAGCTGCACAGCACACTGCCAGCGTGGGAGGCAGGCAGGGGAGCGGAGAAGAGAAGAGAAGAGCCCCTGGGAGCTTCCTGGCATGTGGGAGAAGTGGGATAGCCACCTCCACTGTGCCGCAGGCATGGCTTCCCAGGGGGAAGGTGCAAAGCCAGGAGGCGCTGCTTCCCTGGTCTGCTGGGGCTTTGGTCCCTTGATTTCTGCAGTGCGGGTGGCTGTAGGTGACAGGGGGAGAACAGGTCTTCCAGGACATCTAGAGTTGTTTTGCTTTGCGGCAGGGAAGTGTGCCTGAGTAGAAGAAAACTTCTGTCTGTGAGAGCAGCTGTAGTGAGCAGGCCATGGCTGATGCCTGGAAGGTGGAGCAAGTTGTGTTAGTCTGCCGTGTGGGCAGCAGCACCTGGGCTACATGTTGGCTCCGTGTATTTAACAAGTTGTGCACTGGGACCAAAGGTGCTGTGGCATGACTGCAGTGATAATGTTTCATGCACATGGATGTACAGCGTTGCTCTGTCCCGTGATTAATTCTGATCCTTCACAGATGCTTAACTGGATTAGTTATTTCTGCATTAGCAGTTAAAATGTACCTTCAAACTTGCCTGTTAAAATTGACAACATTTCTGCTGTTGTTGGAGTGGCCTCAGGCCACGCTTGTGTTCAGACCACAAATATCTCTATCAAAACAAACAAACAAGCAAACAAACCCAAAAGGCCCTGCATTTCAGCAGGCTGGTCCCTGGGAGTGAGCTATGCTTTGGTTTAGTGCTTTAAGTGCTTACTAAGTATGCAATAATAAAACCACAGCAATGGCTGTGACAGCTGACCTGGACTCTTTTGCAGGCATATAGGTTACATTTGTATTTTATGTATACTGCTACTGAATGAATCACACATTGTGCTATATGCTTGCATAAATGCTTTATCCGTGCTGCCCTAATCTCCTCTTCTGAGTTAAAATTGGGATGATGTACAGTGTTTATCCATATTGAGCAGGGTATAATTGCCCAAATTAAGGCTGTCCATCAGGACAACTGGTAAATCCAATCTCTTGTCTGTATATGTCAGTGGTAACCTTTCCACAATTGCTCCTCTACTCGTACTGCAATGTCAGTTGTGGTCCCTTGTTGACTGCCTGCCTGCACATGCTCACTGAATACAGAATCACAAAGCAGTACATGGGGTTTTGTAAAACTGACCACATAAATAGAATGTGAAATGGGGAAAATTAGCCTTTTGATGAAAAGGGGAATAAAGCCCAAGTACAGATTCTGCCCCCTGTGTCAAAAAATCATGGTACTTGCATAATCTTTTCAACTTGTAAGCCATCTCCTTCTTCCCATGATCACAAAAATGTCTTCAGTAACATGTCTCCTTTCTCAATTGATACATCCCTGAAGAGGGACAACCTCCAAAATACTATATGTAGCATCAACTGTGTATCTAGATTCAGTTATTTGTAAGATCAATTTTTAATTATCATTTGCTTTTTAAATCTAATTACAGCTATTGTCAGTGTTGAGCTTTATTAGCATTCAAATAACATTTGCTTTATTAGAAAATAAAACAAAATAAAGGAAAAAGCCCTTTGAAGTCTTTCCAGAACAGATCAGTATAACCTCACCTTCCTGGGAGGTCTGTGCTAAAAATTAAGTGATAGTTCCTGCTTTAATTGTGAGTTATCCATATTAAAAAATGTTCTGTAATCAGGGTATTTACATTGAAGTATACTGAGCATTTCTGTATTTGAGGTTTCTGCATGGCATAGGCTGGTTTGGGCTGGGAGAGAGTTCATTTTCTTCACAGTACCTAGTGTGGGGCTGTGTTTTGGATTTGTGCTGGAAATTAGTGTTGATAATTCAAGGATGTTTTAGTTACTCCTGAGCAGCTCTTACAGAATCAAGGCCTCTTCTCATACCACCCCACTGGCAAGTAGGCAGGGGGTGCACAAGAAGCTGGGAAGGGAGACAGCCAGGACAGCTGACCGCATCTGGCCAAAGGGATATTCCATACCGTATGATGTCACACCCAGCATATGAGGCTGGGGGAAGAAGAAAGAAGGGGGAGGCATATTCAGTATGATGGCATTTGTCTTCTCAAGTCATCGCCACATGTGATGGAGCTCTGCTTTCCTGGAGATGGCTGATCAAGCTGCCTGCTGATGGGAAGTAGTGAATGAATTCCTTGTTTTGCTTTGCATGCACATGCAGCTTTTGCTTTGCCTACTGAACTGTCTTTATCCCAACCCAGGAGTTTTCTCAGTTTTACCCTTCTGATTATCTCCTCCATGTCACTGTGGGGGACCTATCAAGCAGCTATGTGGGGCTTAATTACCAGCTGGGGTTAAATCATGACACAGCTACCATCAACGTGCTCTGTTTTGTGCAAAGCACATCAGGCAAGACCTGCTATTTCACTTGCACAACCAGAGCATCCAGGGCACTGAGTGTGGCATGAGAAGGTGCAGAGCTGTGCTCAGTTTGCAGAAGTTTACAGAAGGTAGTGGGGAACTGTGCATGAGCAGTCATTAGGTGCCTACAAGTGGATGGTATCCCTCGGGGCAGGTGTCCTATCCTGGTATGTCTTACCCTGATTTCATACAGGTTTGATTTCCTCCACTTCAATGGAATTTATTTTGTTGAAGACTAGTGGCAGTTGGATGCGATCCAAGTCCTAAGGAAGTCAAGCAGGAACCTAGTACCACCGTTGCAGTTGTGGCCAAGATGTGCTTTAGCCAGAAACTGTTTGCGCCCACTAAGTTTAGAAGAATTTGAACTTGAAATGTGTGAGGTGAACCAAATCCAAGAAAGGATTACTGGGTGACAGGATCTCAAAGTTACATCCACAGGACAGTGAGATTGTCTTAATGTGAGCAGCTTGACTTCGCCAGGAACTGGACAGCCAAGATGCAGGGGAAAAAAGGCAAAGGAAAATGTTGTAGTCAAGGCAGTAGATGGTTACTATGTGGGTCAGAGATTTCACAGTCAAGACAAAAGTGGAAAGGGTAGATTTTTGTTGAGGAATAAGAGGGCTTAACACTACAATAGTATGTTATTACAAGTCTGTTGAACTTGTTTTTGCTTTAGGGTGTTTTGATTCCTGAAAAGTGAATTAATTACATAGTAACTCTGAAATCCTGGCTTCCTTACCACCAGGAAAAGGTTACTGTTCCCTTGTGGTTATTTCTTATTACCACCTTGTGATGATAAAGTATTTGGCACATGAAAGTCAGATGCTTTGGAGATTACTACACAAGTTATTAGTCTATCTATGTACCTAAAGTATTTGTAATGATGATAATGTCTTCCACTGTTGAACCTTTATAACAGGGAGCATCACTTGACAATTGAGAGAAGATGCAGCCTTTCCCCAGATCCAAAGCCAAAACGTGACCTTCCAGCAACCTTGCAAGCAGATGTCTTCTCACACACGGGCCAGTCTCATCTGTGTTGTGCATTATAACACCTAGGCAGAAACTTGCCCACTCTCACTGATTTCTGTTGCTATCATTATGAGTTGCAGGAGATATGAGTGAGAGATGAGTCCAGAAAAAAAGAACATGAAAAAAGCCATCTAGGACAGCAAAGACATTGGGGCCAAAGACCTAAAGGTAGTGAGCATTGTCAGGAAAAGTAATTGAATATTCTCATTAGATCTATTTCTGCATCACTTGCCTCTTGAAAAGAATGTTAAATGTCCTTTAGGCAACACCTCAAATGTACATTTTTCTTTATCTGGATGCTGCAATTAGAAGCTATTTGTTTGGTACCGAATGCAAGAATTCCTTTCCTCCCTGTTAATTAAAGGCTATAGCTCACTAGTGCTGCCAGCTGCCTAGCTCTTGCTGACTTTTGTAGGTTTCAGGAAGAGTCCTAGTCAGGCTTACTGGAATACCTTTGAAAGAGTCACATAGATAACAAATGTCTACTGTATTGCCATTTTAGGGATAATGAGTATAAGCTTTTGTTCTGAAGGGGGTGCCATCATAAGTCGTTCACAGATCGCTGATGGCAGTTAATTTTAAGTTAGATAATTTGTCTTACTGTATCCATAAATTTAACATTTATGTCTGTCTTTGTTTTTTCTGCTTTGTGTGTGTCTATATATACTCACACATATATAAAGCACACCCCCCTTTTTTGGTGTTACAAGTCCTGGACCCTCAGCCCTACCCGTTCACTCTGCGACGGCAGTTGTGTCTTTTGAAGGTAGGAGGGTAATGTGCTCTTCCCCCGTCCTTAGCCGTGACCCCTTAGACTGCCTTAAGCCATTAATCTTCCATTCCGGTGTACTGCGTGCACTACATTTGTTGCAGTTTCATGTCAGTGGTGTTTCTGTGACACAAAGGGATTTTCCAGTGAAATACCAGCTGAATATATGTTGGGTTTCTATTTAGTTTTACAACTTTTAAAATACCAGTGTAAATAAAGAATCAAAATGCTGTGCTGAGTCTGCCAGGCTGACGATGCAGAGAGGCCACGTCCATGTCCTTGCTGCGGAGGATGGCATCAGCCCACGGCAGGAGGCAGAACTGCCTGAAGGTCTGGCTTTGTGTACCCCCTGAGGCTGCTCCTGCAGTGAGGATGCAGGAGGACATCTCCAGTCTCAAAATGTCCTCAAAACTGTCTCAGCACCTGGAGACCTGCAAGGATTTGGCACAAGCCCAGATGCAGTGCTGCCTATGGATCTCTCTTGGGCTAAGGCAATGTCCAGTCCTGGCTTACTGATGCAAACAGAACTGACATGATGCAGAAACATGAATGGGCTCTTTTTTTTTTTTTTTTTTTTTGAGCTTTAGAAAAGAATTTTAACATAAAACTTTTTTTTTTTTTTAGGGAAATGCATACAGTTTGTCCCCAAATCTCAAGAACTAAACTTTGTAGTGTCAAGGATTTCTTCTGTCAGATGTCTAGTTATGAAAATGCCTTGAGGAGAGATCTCTGGTAATCTGGTTTATTTGAATTGCTGAAAGTCCCATCCTGCACACTGCTGTATGAGCTTGGATGAAGCTGAATTTGGGTAATGAAAGATGACCCACTGTAAAGAAAATGCTGGGAATGGCTCTTCTCTTCAGCTCTCTGTAAGATTCTTATCAAGATGTTTTCATTTGCAATTCTCCCTATGTATCTGTGAGATAAACCATTACATTTTAGCTCAGAGATTTCTTTTCTCATTTGCTTTCAGTACTTAGGTGTGCAGTTTCTAAGGATCAGTTGCTAGGTTTAAAGAATCAAAGGTAATTTTGCTCCTCAGCAAAAGATTTCCAAAATTCTGTTGCCTTCTCTCAGCTCCAACAGAATAATGGGAGGCTGGTGGTACTGTCGTGCTGCCATTAGCTTCACTGCTCGGTAGCTGCACATCAGCACAGTAATCATTTTCAGATTTACAAGCATTAAATATTTTAATTTAATGCCTTGGCTCTCTTGTAATTCATGCACTTAATTATATGATAATTACTCAAATGAAAGAGATACAGCTGCTGTTGTATCAATTCTTCTAGGAATCTGAGATTTTGGAATTGGCTCTTGATATTAGGATAGGGGTTTTTTTCTGGTCCTTTCCAAAAGCTAGTGGGCACTTAGGGAAATTTTTTTGGTAGGTAGAACAGAGGTGAGTTTTAGGTAATGTTACCTTACTAGCTTCTTTTCCTGGAGTGTGGCGTACATTTGGCAGCTGAGAGACTGGGCACCATGCTGTCTGTTTTTACTGCTCCTTGTGGATCATAGTCATTAAAACAGAGGAGTTAAGGCAAAGCTTCCATGGCACAGGACCCTGCTCCATTACAGATGGCTGCAGAAGGAAGTAAGCTGCAGGGAAAAGGTGTGTGTTTGTGTACACATGCACATAACTGTATAGAATTTAATACCTTCATAATGGACCTGTTGGCCACTCTACAAGCGGCGTACAATGAAATCACACAAAAAATTGAAGTGAAGTATAAAGGTTCAACCAGGCCAAAAAGACCACCAACTGGAACAAAAGGATTTGGCACAAAGGCAAACCCAAGTGACCTCAGTGGAGAAAGGAAATTAACACACAGGGTGAGGAAGAAAAGAAGTTAGCAAACAGGAAAAAAAAGCAAAGTCAGTTCAAAGAAGGGGCCCCCTCGAATCTGTGGAGAATAATGCTGCCAAAAATATATGGAGTGTCCATGAGGACCGTGCAGCTGCCAGCCCAGGGCTGTGAAGCCTCCTCCTCAGGAAGAGAGCTCCTTCAGGGCATCCTGCAGCAGGTAATGCCCCAGACTCCTGTTTTCTACTTTCCAGCCCACAGTGGCTCTGTATTTAACAATTTAAAATACATAGCAACAGGCTTTTTCTTATGAGAAGCAGTAATTACTAGGACACAGAATACGTCTTCTGATTTTCACTGTTTTGGTTTATTGTCTCCAGTGCTGAGGGTGGGAAATTAGCATGGGAATACTCTTCATTTAGGAGATGTGCTTGTAAAAGTCTCGATAAAGTTATTAGCAACTTGAATATCTGAAGATCTTTGAAAACTCTTCCATGTCTATCTGTAATTCAATCTGTGGGAGGGTTAGCACCACATCCCTGCAAGACTCCGCTGGGTAGGGCCTGGCGAGAGGGCCATGCAGCCTTATGAAGTTGCTTGTGCTCTGTGCAAATGCTTGAACCTTTCCATGCTGAGCCCTGTGCAGTGTATCAGAAAAGGAGGAGCAGTTTCAGGCCTTGTGTATTCAAAGGAAATGTGCTTGTGGGCAGGCAGGAAAGAGGCTGTTCCACCCAGTGGGGGTGGTGGAGCTCTCTGGGATTGTTTCCTGCAGTTCTCTGCGTCACCTGTTTTTATTCCTGGGTTTGCTCTACAGCCCTATCATCTGGCCCAGAGTTGATTAAAATGTTAGGTGAGCCCTCAGTGTTTGACTGTGGGGCTTGCTATGCTTGATGCATAAAGGCTTGTGGCTGCGTGGTCAGCAAGCAGGAGGACATTCTTTGCGGCTTCTTTACAAACAAAAAAACCCTCAACCCACCAACCAAAACCAAACAACAAAACCCCCCAAACAAACCAAACCAACCAAACAAAAAAACACCCAAAAAACCTCACAACCAAACACAACACCCAATCAAACAAACAAAAAAACACAACACCAAGACTTTTTAACAGTGACCACAGTAAAGTGTTGTGAAAACATGTTGCAGCCATGTTTAGAGTTTTTGGTGGGGGTAGTTGTTGACCTGTGAGATTATGTTTAATCCCTCAGGGACTCAGGATATTTTGTAAGAATTGTTAAGTGTAAATATTTGGCAATAGTTTCATATCCGTCCTTTCTGAGTCCCACTGGAATAGATGACGCTGGGTTACTGTCCTATGTGTAGTTTCTGTTGATGGCAGTAGCAGATTTAACACTTCTACACAGTTGCATTTTACTTTATAAGTGTTTGAAGTTTTCTTGCATATGTGAAGTGATTGCCCTGCAGCACGCTGTCTTGGAAGAGGACATAGTGTTTGTTCAGTTTCTTAAAAGCTATAAAAGACAGGCAGCAAGCTACAGGCCAATCAGTGTTAAAAATACACAGAGACGGTTTTAATTGCTAAATGCATGTAGTGTAAAGCAGAAATATTTGTTTGCCCAGCTTGTAGTGTGATTGTCAGCCTTAAAGTAAGGCTAAATCCATTCACACAGTTACTGGAAATTGGTATTTGAACTTGTGAACTCAGGAAAACTGATCTGCACAGAGGTCTCTGCCGTGCCCTCTGAGCCCCGCAGACTGTTGTCTCTAGCTTTCCTTTAACTCTCCAGAGACTTTGGTGGCTGCATTTCCAAGTTCCTGCCTAAATGCAAGTTGCACCAAAAGGGTTACAAAATTTTAAACCCTGTGTATGCAGACAATTTTCAGCTAGCTTACAGCAGCTGCGGAGTCGTGCTGATAGATTAAAAGCAGCTCCCAGCCCCAGAATGAAGTACATTAGAGCTCCTGCTGAGTCGAGCTGGGGTGAGGCCTACACAGCTGTCATTTAGGCCAAGTTTCCAACTGAAAACTGAAGAAAAAGATATAAGTTAAAGAAAAGTTACATTCTAAAATAAGGCATCTGGTTATTAATCAAATATAGGCAGGAGATCAGCTGTACAGTGGGTTTAAGCCTCAACAGCCTGACACTTGGGGAGGTAGGGAGATAATTTTCAAGGATCAAGAATAGGCATGTCCAGTCAAAGGCTGTTACTTGGTGGTGCTGTAAAAATAATCCTTTTTCCCCCCCATACTTTTCTGTCTCCCTGAAAAAGAAACAGGAGTATTCTTGAGCTGTTGCATGTCTGAGTGAGGGAAGCTGATCAGTTCATACAATTGCTTTTCACTGATACTGACTTTAAAGTGTAACTGGTTCCCCAGGGAGCATGCTTGTATACATCTGCAGTTATCAAAGAGATATTTATAAGGACAGAAATCTTTGTGACCTGTCCTCTCTTTCCTGGTATGTCTTTACCGTGGGAGTGGTGGTCCGTATTAGCACGGCAAGTTCAGGAAGTCTTGTGAGCACACCTACCTACCCCTCGACCCCATGAATAGCAGCAGTGCATTCAAAACCATTCTGATGCTCATCACTGCTTCTCTGCAGGAACACAATTGTTTGACCATGTCTCATCCTAGTAACATAAATAAAAAGGTGCTTTTTTGTTGCCTCTTTGCTTCTATGACCAAGAGTATCTTTCTTGTCCTTGGTGTACACCAGCTTGCAAGTGGCTTCTCAATATTTAATGCAGAGGGTCATTCACGAAAATCTGAGCAAAGAATATGAATTAATTATATTGTTACATTGACATACTTTGGCTTCTGAGGAGCTTTGTACCTATTTTTCATTTAATTTGCCTGTACAGTTGCAACGAATCTGGCCCTGCTCCTTATTTGTAGTTAGCCCACTGTTTATCTCGCAGGATTGCCTGCAAGTGCCCAAACCAGATTTATCTCTGGTTGATTTAAAATGAAATATTCAAAAATATTTGTTTAAAATACTGAATTTTGTCTGTATCTAGTGTGTGGTATGAATAATTTGTAGGAGTTCAGATACAGTGTTTCAATTCTTATCAGAAATGTGTGATATGAATTTGAAAGTGTGCCCTCTTGCTTCCTTTCTCATGTATAGTGCATAATGAATTTCCAGCTTGGCAGAAAGGAAAGGATCAGAGTGGGAAGCAGAGTATACCCATAAGGATTTATCGTGATACCATTGAAACCTATATGACAACACTGGGTAATTTCTTGGTTACTGAAAAAGCAGTCTCATTGGGAAAAGGATCCTATAAAATACAGAACTTGAGTTCTTCAGCTAAAAAATAGCTAATGGTAATTAATGAGTGTAATGTTATAGATGTCTGGTTCTAGTTTCCTCACTTATCCTAAACTATCCAGCTTTTTTAAGCATCACCCAACATGAATATTTGCATGCATAAACCTATTTATTGTATATGAATTTGGATAATTTTGGATATATAAATGAAGGTATATAATGAGTTGAAAGGCGTAGTGAAGCTACTGAAATCTATTTGTAGCATAAATATTGGTGTTTCAGCTGTGTAGGCAGAACAGTGATTGTCCAGAACAGTCAAAACAGAACTAGTAGTTTTCTTTGAAACCTTAGATCTAAAGTTTGATACTTGAATTCATTCTAGTATGGAGATTCTTAATATATACATTTTGGAGGTGATACTCTTCTATGGGGCTATGCATATGTGTATTTGTTCATATAGATCCTGTTGTTTAATATTGTTTATTCACGTTAACAGTAGTAAAAGATGGTTTTCACTTGTGGGGCAGAATAGAACTAATGCAAATTTGGTAACCAGCCCTTAAGTATAGAAGAAGTAATTCAAAAGAGAAAACATTGCATTTGGCTATTGCTGTGAATCACCACAGTGGCAAATAGGACATGTAGATGTTGGATTCCTATTTTATGTGGAGTAAGCGGTAACTCAGTATTGTCTTGCTTGGTGAATGTGTGACACACATGTGCGCTAGGCCTCTAGCAGCTAGAGTCAAATAAGTCACCTTTACCAGCCCTTGAAAAATTCCTGGACTAGTAAGGCTTCCTGCTGTTCACAGAACAAGGTTAGTAAGTTAGTCCAGTGTTAGCATAAAAATGCATAAAGCACTTGTAAAGAGCTAAGTACCTAAACAGATGAAGTGCCAAACACGGACTATCATTTTGTACTTGTGATTTTGAAATTGATGTGATGAGTGTGTTTAGTAAATGTGGTTGCAACAAATGCATGCATTACAAAGTTTCTTGGTAGGAAAATTAAATCACATGTCATGTGATTTCAGACCTGTACTACAGAATACAGGGGAAATTAACCTTTCTACCATTCTGTTGCTTTTCTATAAAGGGACGTTGTATTATCAGCAACAATAACAACAGCAGCCTAAAAAAGGATTACTTTTTAGCAGCTGTTACTTGAAGTGTTTGAGTTCTTAAGGAATTTTTTGTCACTCAGGTTAGGATGATGTACTGTACTGCAGTTTTGTATTCCTTCCATAGAACAATTCCTGACACAGGCAGATGGAGGTGAATGAATTGGTGTGCAAACAAAAGTAATGTGTTGGGGGGGAGGGTTTTTCTTCATTGTGTCCTGGTTTTGGGGGGTTTGTTTGTTGGTTTTGTTTTGTTTTTCTGGGGTGGCTGTTGTCATTGTGGGATTTATTTGACAGGTTTGTAGTATTTCAAGCTCACTAATGTCATCTGAGCACATTGTGGGGCTGAATATTGTGTATTTATATCATGGAGACCTGCATCAATTTTTACAAGTTCACAGGGCAATTCTGGATTTGCTAGTATGCAGAAGCTTTCTCCACTTCTAAAAGGTTTTGTTTTCATTAAGCTATGAATGCAGAAGAATGTCTGTCAGGTTTTTTTGCATTAGCTCGGCTGGTTTATCTTAAGCATACTCTGTAGACTTGCCTCAGTTTTTCTCAAGCTATTGTTCTTTTTTACACCGCGTTTGCACACTGCAGTGCATCTAGGGAATTTCAGCAGTCGGAATATACATGAAAAGAGACCCGCTCTACTTTCATAAGGTCCCTGGATGAATTGGACGAAACCTCAAGGCCCCATGGTGGAGCCAGAGCCACATTCATATTCCTTGCCATCACCACACATATGATAGCATGAAGCCCAGACCAATCGAAAACTTGACAGTAAGCCTTTTGATTTTGCGGGGAAGCCTTCATCAAGCTGAGAGAGGGAAGGGAATGTAGCCCAAACTGGACTTCATACTGTGGCAAGTTTGAAATCCCAGCCCAACCACAGAGCTGCTTGATTGGAATAGTTGAAAACTGTGTCCAGGAATTCGGCAGCGAGAACTTGGCTTTCAGCAACTCCTGCCTTTTTAAAGGAAGATCCACCGTATGGATCACTCAGGAGCCTCATTTATTCTGTCAGAATTTTAAATATGTACATCCTTGTAAAGCATGGGTGTAACAAGTAGTGTGTAGTGTGTGCTGCTATACATTTCTATTCCACATCCACTTTGATTCTTAGCCTTCTGACAGAACACTCTTGGCTATAGTGTTCTAGGCTGTTTAATTATTTGGTCCTCAGTCTACTTAAGGAACAAAAAGAAACCTTCCTTCACGCTGTATATATTGCCATTAGTTTCTCCTTTAAACATTATGCTTGAACATGTATTGTAGATAGGTTATGAAACTGATCTCTACTTATTTGTGTGGGCATTTTAGTGGTATGTCAAAATGACTGTTAGATTCACTAATGGCATGTCACTGAGTTATGCCATTGATTGACTATTAATTCTTGTTCATCCTTTTCCAGCTCACATGGCTGGGTGCTGGCATGTGTTGATAGCTGCAGTGCGTTACTGCTAGTGGTGCCTTGGGGTCTGCAGATGGAAGAGCTGAGAATTTTCTCCTGGGGGAGATGGCAGAGCTTTTGCTGCAGCTCCCCCACCCCCCTCTACCCCACCCCAGAGTGCTTAATTTTATAACTCCAAAGATTCCACAGTTTTGGTGTCTACCTAGAACCATGTTTTATTCTGTGTTGCTCCTAGAATTACGTTTCAAGCCAGCTCTCAGACAGAACTCTTGTTGACTTTCATGAGAGTTTGTCTAATTAAAAAATGAGTTGGGAGTGCAGAAGAGATAAATACCAGAAGCACGTAAAAAGATTTGTGCTTTGTGTCAGAAGGTCATCCCTATAACGTGCTTTCCTGATTGTGATGGGAGACTTTTTTTCCATGGAGTGGTACATAGTCCCCCCTTCAGTGCAGTTGTGCCTTTTATAGACTGCAATATGGCTGAAGTGTAGTGCAAAACACTTAAAATTGTGTCGTGGCAAGTAGAAGGAAGTGCTGCCACTTTACAGTGATTGTTGCTTTGTGGTTGGTGTGTGGTTGGTTGATTTGTTTTGGTCTGATTGGGTTTTTGTTTGTTTGGGTTTTTATTTAAACTGCAGCAGGATTTCTGGCTTGTAGCCTCCCAGCACAAAAAAGGTAGAGAAAGATTAGTGGGGTACATGAGGCATAGTGGGAGCCCAGCCCAGAGCTTGTGAGGGGTTCAAATGCAAGCCCTCCCCTCCTCTCCTCTGGGGCACAAAGGAGCACAGCTAGACAGAGGTGCCAGGGTTTGCACTGCCCACTGCTCACATGCTCTCTGAGGACTGTTTGCCTTGAAGCAGAGCAGAGACTTGATGCAGATCCATCCCCATGGCACATTAAGTCTGTTGGATTGACTATTCAGCAGTGTTTCCTCAGCCAATATTTTGGGTTTGGTTGGTTAGATTATTTTGTAATACCACGACATTGCTTAAGAGCATTTACTTTAGCTAATAAGTTTTAAGGTGAGCTTGAAAGGTTCAAATGAATCAATTTTAAGCATACACACACCAATAAAAGGCATTAGAAAATTATTAGCTTATGAAGTTAAATGATCGGGAGGCATCTAAACCAGAGCTTTTAAGGTTGAATTGTCTTTATAGTTTGAAGAATTGTCTCCAAGAAAAACCAGATTTGAGACTATAAAATTGAACCAGTATACATCTTGGCCCTATAACTATTAAATGTGAGTATTTGAAAATGCCATATTGTACAACTCTATGCAAGGTCAGAAGATGGTATCTTTGTTGACTTGTATTTAAATGGTTGCAGGGTGTGAACATCCCAGCCTCTGTATGTACCCAGAATGTAGGCAACTTTCTGGAGGTCTGCGGAGAGAAAAGCTCTGAGAAGTTCTCCCCAGGAGCTCTCTTTGTTGGATCCCAGTGAGTGTTGAGTGCCCAAAACACATCCCCGGGAGAGCAAAGTTCTCCCACTTTTAAACGGGACAACTCTAGCCCCTCATCCTCTTCTGTTCCTTGGCACTGTGGTGTTAGTGCCAACAGCTCCAGTAATTCTCTCTGCAATACACCCAATTGCTTCAAAAGAATTTCTGTCAACCCATTATCCCATATTAGCAAGAGTTCATAATTGTAACAAATATATGCTTAGTGACTAAGTAGCACGCAGCTGGAAAAATTAATCACATCTTGCATTAAGCAACGCTTAAGACTTTTAAAGCAGCAAATAGGTGCAGAATTTAACATTTAAAGATTCTTTGAAATGCCAGGGAATGAATATAAATGACTCGGTGCTCTATAGTGTCGTGACATGGTGATGCCAGCCAATGAAGGTGCAGGATTCAATGCTGCTATTTTGTAATAGGCTAGTAAATATTTTCTTTTGTGCCATGTTCCTTTTGCATTACATTGTAGCTCAGGCCCACCACTGCCTTAGTCAAGCAAAAGTTTATGTTAATCAATTTTTTTCGGAGGGCTGATGATGTCTGTTTACCCTGCTGCCTGGACACATGAGGGGAGAGGTGCTCTTTCCTCTTTCCTCAGCCTGTCCTGCATTTTAGGATTTAAGCTTTTATTTTTCAGGAACCTTGTCCCATTGGAAAAATAAAAATCAAAATATATTGCCATTTTGTTTGCTTTGCTGAAGGCACAGACCTGGAGAATCGGTGCTGTGCATAAGCTGCCTGACCCTGCAGTTTCTCTTACCAGGGGCTCATTTGTATGCAGAGGGGATTAGTCAGAATTTACTCTAGCTTCACCCTGGGGAGCTGTGAACTCCCTAGGAATATGCTCTGACGAAAGCGTGCAGTTGGTAAGATTAGAACAAACCCTTCTGCTACAGAAAGTGCCTTGGTCACTCACTAGGCCTCCAACATTGAAATCATTTTCATTTATAACCTTTTTGATCATTCAACCTCAAAGAAGCCTTGGCTTTTATGACAGCTTGCACCAAAATTGCCCAATTATTTGGGGGGGGTGGGGAGGAGAGGAGTGAGCGAGAATGTGAAAACAGTCAGATGTGAGAGACGGGGCACTTGATCTGTGCTCATGGCTTTTTCTTCCCTTCTCCTACCAATATTTTTACAGCTGTTGACATATATTGAGTTACATGTGGCTGTGCCATATCCCCGTGGTATAGTTTCAAAGATCTGTTCACCATAAAGTGTGCTGTTCTCAAGTAAATGACTCTGACTTCAAGAAAGCACAGTAGTTTAAATGTTACTATAAATACAGGAGCTAAGACATTTTAATTATAATTTTTGAGTTATACAGTGCTCTGTACATACACTAGGCATTTACAAAAGGCTGGGGATGTGCTCAGGTTACTGTGCTCTCTCGTGGATAAGGCAGTAACTGCAAGCAGCTCCTTTGGCTGATCCCCTTTATTTGTGTGTATTTACACAGTGTTTATTGACAATGGACATCTTAGATTTGGGAGTCCATCTGTGGGAGCTAAAGAAGAGAGAACAAGCTGTTCAGCAAAAAATATATTCACACTAAGATTTGAGGGAATTTTTTGCTTTTGGATATCCTAAATATGTTACTTTTGTCAGAATATGTTACAGCTTTAGTTAGGAGATACCAGCACATCTATTGTCCTTTCAATGCCCTTCCAAGTTGCATCTAGTAACTAGGGCAGATTGAGGATTCAGTACTAACAGATCTGTCAAATTTTTGAGAAAATCCCAGGGTATAAGTTCACTGCTGATTAATTTTTTTTTTCATCAGTGTAGCAGTGTTGGCTTTAGTGAGGTTATTCCTAATTTGCTCTGATGGAGGGGAAAAAAAATCATTCTCAAAGTGGGTGCTGCTGTCACGGGAAGAAATAGGTACGCAGTGTAGGGGAGGCACAGAGGAGCAGCAGTATGTGCTAGGAGGTTAATTTTTAGCTGTCAGTATTGATGGTGTGGGGTTTTTTTTTGTTTAATTTGTTTGGTTGGTTGGTTTTAGCTTGAAAACAAACCATGCATAAAAAGCTTTTACAGGAATTGTCTTGTGCTTCAGTACCGGTTTGCACAGTAAAGGATATGGAGATCCGATCCTTTGCATTTGGACTGGTACATCCAATAGGATGGTGACTGTAAGCTTAAACGATTTTGTAATATAGTAACAGTGCCCTTCAGAGAGCTCTGAAATTGAGATCTAACAAATCAAGTATCAATAGGACTCCCTAAATGAATTTGTCTTCCTGCAGTACCTGTGACAGAGCCATTGTACAGGAGATTTCAGCTATCTCTGCGGTGACTACTGCAGTAAAAGCTGCTCCTCTCCATGCCTTCAGGGCCTGAACCAAGATTCTCTGGCATCGGTAAAAAATCTTTTGATGGCTGAAACCAGTTTTGGATGAAGCCTTTACTGCAGACTTGGATGCCCATCATTGCTGATGGCATGTTTTTGGTCATGCAGTCTACTGATCTACATAAATGAATAAATAATATGCATAATAAATAGCACACATACAGTAAGCTGCATCTCGTGGTTGCCCTGAAAGACTGCTGTGGTTTCTAGCAGCATTCCCCATAGCCTCAATAAGAAATGCTGCTGAGGTCAGAGGACTTTGGGCACTGTGGAAGTCCTCAGTACCGTTTCCAGCAGATCTTCTCTGGCTATTAAGTGGTGCCCCTGTGTCACTCAGCCAGGAAATGCTATGTACTTCCATTTAAAAACAGCTGTGAAGTCTCCTGAGTAGGAACTGAAAACCCTGTACCACCATCAGAGCTATGTCCTCTGGCCTTACCCCTCCAAAATCAGGTGTTTGAGGTGGGTTTTTTGAGTAGCAGTGGGAACACATGCAGTCTACAGAGATTGTAGGAAGGTACTGAGGGTGTTTGACCAAGCCTTAACGTCCTTCACCAGTTTTGGACTTGAATCACTGTGTGCTTCCTTTGCTTGTAACTTCACCACTTTTGTCAATCAAACCCAGCTTTTCTGTTGTGCAAATTGTACAGGAGAGTGAGATCTGGAGAAAGATTTCTTTCTCCCTCTGAGCACCTCTACAAACTCTTGCTTAAGAGAGCAAGACCATTCATCTTGAGCTCCTTGCAGTTGCTTTTTCTTTTGAAAACCTCTTCCAAAGTTGGAGCATAGGTGAGTGAGCTAAACAATGAGAATAAGCTGTGAGTCCATTACTGATGTACCTCGTCCCTGGGCAACATCTCAGATGGCAAAGGCTGTCCATCTGTGTTCACCTTATGGACATCTTCATATAGAAACATAGTGTTTAATTAATTAACTTTCTGGATACATTGGGCTGTGTAACTCAAATCCAAGCAGTATCCAGTCCTGTTGCTGGAGGTAGCTAGCAGCCCAGCTACCTTGCAAGCGTATGTTTGGCTGTGAATTTGTGAAAGGATCACCTGTACAATTCTTAGCATTTCTTCTCATTATCACATTTGTCAGGGGGTGCAGATGAGTTGGTTTTCTCCTACATCCTGTTGAATAGTTGCTTTTGAGGGAGGAGTCTGGGTGCAGGTGGTGTCAAAGTATGCAGCATATTCCTTGCCCATGCAGCCTTCAGGGATGCGTTGCTTGAGCAGGCTGGGGCTGACCCCAGGGCTCCGGCAGAGAAGAGCAAGGGTATCTTGGGCATTTCTAGGGCAGCCAAGCAAGGCTCCTGTAGCCTGGAAAGCTGGGGCACATTCATCTCCTTCCCTGTCATATTTAAATGACTTGCATTTGTCCAATCTGCTTAAGATAAAATTTAAGATTTGTATTCAAAGGTGCTGACTGACATGTTTCCTTTATGAATTCTTGTGAATTACTATTGATTTTTGACTGTGGTTTTCAAAATCCTACTTCTAGTGCTCTGGAGATTTCCCTGCTGCAATAATAATGTATTGTCATTCTTAATAACTCAGATCCTTGACACAATATTCATATGAAAACCACAAAAAAGCTACATTAGAGTAACACTGAGGGTCTGACTGGAACCCACCAAGGCAGGGGAAATCAAAGTGGAGGCTGAAAATTACGGCTGACTCTGTGAAACGTATCCCAATGTACTTAAGTAGTGGAGTTCATCTGTGATTGCAAGATTGCTTGGATTCCTTTGTACAGCAGGAATTAGTTATGATGTGTTGTAATTCGTCAGAATTAGCTGTTGTAGTTCAGCAGACCTGTTTCTGTGGAGAGCTATGTAAACCGGCATTGTCCAAGTCGCTTTAACGCATTTTATCAACTTTTGCTCTCTTTCACACATAATACTATTTAAAAAGTAATTCTGCATTTCTGCTGCTTGCATAATAATTCTGAATCAGACTGTTTAAGTCAATAATGAGAGAATGAACATGTCACAGCACTGTCTGTATGAGCTTCTAGAGATTTTGCCTTTAACCAGATTGCCCCAGAAATGTTACTCAGACATGCACAGCCCTTCGCATGAGTGTGGTGTTTTGAATTAGTCACCTGCATGATGCAAACGTGGTGTCTATATGCCTTTAGCATGACACTGGAATGCTTCCCATTTGATAGTGTCCTTTGCCCTTTCTCATGCCACCTATTTGGGAGTTAAATTTTTCCAGACACATTTTTTTTCTTGCTAGCTTTTCAGGGCTTGCTTGAATTGTTCTTTGGTTTCTCAGTGTGCAGTGCGAAATCCTGTGGAGTGTCAGGAGTGGGAGTTGAGAAATAAGAGGGAGATTGCACATACATGATAAGAGGTCAGGAGAGCATTGCATGCAGTGGATGTCTTCGAGGGATGTGGGCTGCTTGTTTGCATGGGGTGCACATGGTTCTCTGCTATTGCTACCCACATTAGCATCAGGAGGGGAGCAGAAGTGTCCTGACAAGATTAAACAAATGATTAAATATGTAGGTTTGGATTCTAGAGCAAGATGTTTTAATCCCATTTTTGTTAATAGTTTTACAAATAGTTGTTTTCTTCCCTTTCCATCTGCTTCTTTCTCCTGTTATTAATGCTCACGAGTCCGTCTGACATGACCCTCCTAGTTCATTAAGGCAATGGAAAAGGGTTTCATAATAAATGAGGAATATTATATTTGCATATATCTAAGATACATTTTTAGTGCTATTTTAGCAGTGAACAGATAGGGACAGAAGGTAGACAAATGATTCCTTTCAGAGAGGAGCATTCAAAACTTGATGAGATGAAGCATCTGAGGAGCTCAGTGCAGGTGGGTGTGCATAGTTTGTGTAACCTGACTTACACGTCACCAGTCCTGACGATGGCCAAGGGGCACATGAACATGTATTATACTGGTGTGGATGCTTACCGGCTTTACTTGTTATCTGCCTCTGAAGACACCAATGGATGAAACTGATGTTTGGTGTAGTTCAGTGGGATTTCATCAAGCATCAGAGCAATGCTATAGCAAAAATTGTCCCATTAAATATAGCATTTGCATACGTTGTTTGCTCTTGCAGACATTCGTGGTTTGCAAAGTGCAGCATTACTGCAAACACGATTAAAGATGTGGCAATTTCTAGATGAAATACTTTTTTGAAAGGTTTACCTGGAAAGCTGCTTATCCCCTGGAGAGATTGCCAATGCCTTTCCCTGGTCATGTGGCTGACACTTTGCATTGATAACGTGGTTTGAAGTGGGTAAATACTGGTAACTTACTGATTCAGTGTACAACTATTGGTTCTTTAACCTACTGCAAATCACACTTGTTATCATATCCACCAACAGTCCCCAAAGTTTAGTGTAAATGTTTGGAGAAGATGTGCAGTTACTGCTTGCATGTGCCATCAGGGTAAAGTATTTCACTTGAAAATACCAAGAACAAGTCAACATGAAAAAACAGTGGGTTGCAAAACTCTTAAATAGAGAAATTCATTAAAGGAGTCTTCAAGCACACGCACATGCCCTGACACTATCACAGCTGATCAGTTTAAAGTAGATTCAGTATTTCCAAGACAAAAAATTGGTTTTGTTCCTTTGTGATTATGTATGTCCAAGTTAATCTTGCAAGTGAGCTATAAATCCTTGTAAATGGAGTTAGCATTGGTATGAATTATAGTTACAAAAATTGGAATGAAGGTAAATCATGTTTCCTTGGTGAAAATCTAATAACAACTGTTGGGTCATATGGCACTGCTCAAATGTAGATCTCGTGTTCCGTGACTGTGATGTGCTCACACTGCCTGTTCACAAGATCAGGGTCTGCAGGGCTCGATACTGGGTATTGAGGATTTTAACATTAAAATTATGAACTTGATGCCCACCTAAACCAAGAAAACAAAAGAACTGGATTGCTTAACTTTGGAAGAAGCTGGCTGAATTTTTTAGTTTAAGGGTGATGATATCCCTGAGTCTGTTTCAGCATCACAAGGCCAACTGCTGCTTTGTTAACCTGTGTCAGAACGAGGCTTTTTTTGGGTTGGTAGAAGCAGACTGGTAGCACATTGTGCTACCAGTTGTGTACCAGTGCAGGCAAGGAGGACCAGCATGACTCTGGTGAGATGTGCTGACCTCCCTGCCCTGGTACCCTACACATGAATTATGTTCATTGTTTTACAGAGTCAGACTTTTTAGGAAAACAAACAAACAAAAAATCCTTTGAGGCTCTCCCTATCCTTATGTAGGAGGGGTGTTGGGAAGCCCTTGGTAACAAGGATCTTGGAGAACTGTTAGTATTAAACTGCTGTCTGTCAAATTACCAAAGTGCAACAATGTACAGGACGTGCACTTTCAGCCACTCTCTCTTCAGTGTGTGGATGAATGTCAAAGGGAATATTTTGTGACAGTTCCTCATGACCCAGATTCCACAGATATCTCTTATAAAATGATCTTTGAGTGAACACTACTCACACATCCTAAGGACACCTCATCCCCGTGAAGCTGCTGTGCACTGCAAGATCTGTGACTTTCTATCTGAGAATTTTGGTCTTGTTTGATAGTTCAGCCTTTGTGCCCTGCAGATCCATTTTAAATTGTCTGAAGCAGGGAGAAATCTATTACAATGACCACTATATATTTTTTTTTTTTAATAATACAAGATGGGTCTGTGAAGAGGTGTTAAAAAGTGAAAATGAAAGGCAGAAGTTGTAAGGAAAACCTGCTCATTGGACAAACCTGCAATGCAGTAAATAATAGCCCCAGAGGTGAAAGACAGCCTGTTTGAGGAAAAGGCAGTGGGAAAGACTTCTCTCTTTTTTTTTTTTTCCTTTTCTCCACCCCCCCCTCCCCTTTCCATGGGTCTAGGGGAGAAAAGGTCCTTTATTCTTTAGTAACTTTTCTGATTTTAAATATGTGCTTGTCTGGTCATAAGGAGCAAGGTCATTCCTACTGCTCGGGGTCTAGGCTTTGTGCTGGTGTTGGTGAGAGCTTCTCTCCTCTCTCCTTTTCCTCCCTCCCTCTATCTCTCCTTTTCTTTTTCTCCTGAGGTGCAGATGGCCACATTTGCAGGTTAACTGGAACAGCTGGAGGCACATTATTAGCTTCCTGCTGCTAACTCATATTTGCTTAGATTTTTTTTTTTTTTAACAGCAACATAATTTACAAGTAGTAGGCCACTGACAAAGCTGGCATGTTCGAAATCCGCATCTGATTTATAGAATGCTGTTGCTTATCAGTGAATGAAGTCATAATTATTGCTTTGTACCATTAAATAGCATAAATATATAAACTGTTATACAAATTGCAGCAAATGTTTCCTCTAGGGAGCTCTAGACAAAATTTTAATGTAATGCATTTGTCTGTGGTGGCAGTTTCTACAGTATATAATAATGCTGATAAATTTTACTGTAGCAAGTGACATTTTATAACATTAATCCTGGTGGTAAAAATCTGATGAATACTACAGCTGTACAAGTGAATTGATTTTAACAGTGCTTTAAGGCTCCAAAGCATGAAGATGGTGCAGAGACGGCAGATTCCTCACTGGAAGGGGACTTGGGCAGGTGCTGGACAGCAAGGCACTGGGGAGCTTGGCTTGATGATGGTGATAATTAATTCTTTAAAAAAATCTTCATTGATTAATACATCCTTTGGTTTGAAAAGCAAAAGGAAGCCAAATGGTGCAATGAAAACGCTTAAAATCTTCACTGGTTATTCAAACTCTGTTCCTGTGCGTGAAGACCCAGTAATAATTGGAGATGCAGCACCTGAGCTCGCATACAGTTCCAGATGTCAGAGATGCAGGTGCGGGGTATTCTCATGTTGTGCCTGCCTGTGCTGGCTGCCACTGATGGTCCCTGCTGCAACAGGGCCAGAGGATGAGTAACTGCACCAGTGCAACCCTGTGCATGCCAAAGGGGAATGTACCAGCAGAGCAAATGAACATGCAACACAGGGGCTGTTCTTCCTCTGACATTCCTTGCATGTATCAGGAATAGGCTGATGCTGGTGGGCTTTAGCATCTGCCAAAGAACAGCATAAATGCTGTTCCAGGTCTTGCAGTCCGCTTTGTGATCCAGGTCCCAGTGCTTGGGCTGGGGCTTACTTTCACTGTGAAAACTGATGAGATGCTTCAGCTGCTGCATGATCCTGATCGCTGCCCAGCACAGGTGAATCCCTTCTTTCTAGATCAGATGCAGTACAGAAAATCATTGAATATGTGACAGGAAATGATCCTTTGATGCAGCAATTTCTGGTGGAGACACACTTAGCAGGAGTGTTTGGTAATAAAGCCTTGGTGCAACAGACAATTTTTTTTTTTTCCTCTTTGGTGATTTGTCTTAAACCAGCAACCACTTCTCACAAGAGAAAGGCTCTTGTGTTTCATTAACACATGGTCATAACTTACTCACCTGTACTTACTGCATACCACTCTTACCAAATTACACAGTCTCAGGCTGCATCAGGGGAGGTTTAGGCTGGAGGTTGGGAGGAAGTTTTACACAGAGAGAGTGATTGCCCACTGGAATGGGCTGCCTGAGGAGGTGGTGGGGTCACCGTCGCTGGGGGTGTTCAGGGCAAGGCTTGACAGGATGCTTGGTTGTATGGTTTAGTTGATTAGGTGGTGTCGGATGATAGGTTGGACATGGTGATCTCGAAGGTCTCTTCCAACCTGGTTAATTCTATTCTATTCTATTCTATTCTGTTCTATTCAAATTTCCAAACTGGGCTCAAAAATGTCATGTATTTAACTGAGAAACAATACCAGAAAAGCTCCTGCTTCACAGTTAAAGGAGCTAGTCTTTTCCAGGGAAATTTCAAAAATGACTGAAAGGAGAGCCCTAGATGGTACTGTACTTGCACATTCTGTACTTGGTCATTTGGACTGTCAGCTCCCTTCACCACCTCAAAGTATATCTTTTTGTTTCCTTTCTGTAGCATCAAAAAGGGAGCTACGGTGTCAATACTGCAACCCCGTGGCCAGAGGGAAAGTCCCAATGACTTCACGCTGAACAGCACTGAAGTGTCTGACTTACACCATGGCATCTTGTCTGTGTTTTCCTTGTGAAATCCTGACATGTCCTATGTGGGTTTTCCTTCAGTTATTTCTTTCCTATGTCATTAGCATTTCACATGCTCACAATCCTTTTCTTCCTCTCTCAGAAATAATTTTGTTCCTTGCCAACCTTTTAGACATGAAACTTATTGAACAGTTGAGGATTAGTCTGCTGTTCTCTCTTCACCCTAAAGTGGTGATGTTTGAACAATGCCATAGCTCCCTACCCCTCCCCACTACCTGGGAATGAAGAAGTGGGGGCTGAGCAGCCCCCTGCGTGTGCTGGCATATGGGGTGCTGGTCTTTAAGCTGAGCACTGGAAACACACAGGTACCTTGCTGCTGGCTTATATGGTTGAAATTTTGAACCCAAGCATCACTCTTAAAACACATTTGTGCCTGGGACAGCTGAACCTTGCAGCTGTGCTTTTGCAGGTGTTGTGTTGTACTCAGCAATGGGAAGTCTGAAGCAAAGGCAGTTTTGCATAGGAGAGTATGGAAGAGCAGGCAATGGCAGTGGATGACATCATGCTGGGAGAGCTTCCCTCCACCTTCTTTTGCCCAAGCTTTCTCCATCAGATCTCTTGCCTGCACAGCAGAGCAGCATCTTTGGGACGCTGCCTATGGGCCTTCCTTTTGCTTCAGCTGCTAGTTAGTGCAGTGGGTGAGGAAGCTGAGCTCCATGACTGGTGGTCTCTATCTCTCCAGAGGATTGCAGATGTTGCAGGAGTGCCACATGGCTTTGGAGCCCTGAGTAAATTCCTGTACAATGCTTTGTGCCTTGTGAAGTAATTAAAAACATATTATTCTCGTGGCTACCATTAACATTTGTAGAAATTTTAATTCACTCTGAAAATGTGAATCCTATGCCGTAAGGTATGTGTGTGTGTCATAATTAATCAGCTCAGCTCAATACGTGCCTGAATCATGTTCAACAATAGCAGGGGCTGTGCAAATTCAGGCAACCTTTGTTGATGTATTCTGCAATACTGCAGTGATGCATGGCGTCCTGTGGTGAGCACCAGGCCAGGCCTGTAACTAGGCAGGTTACAGAAACTGCATCCAGATCTCAGGAGAAGCTGCTGTGGTCTCCCACAACAGGAGCCAGATGAGCAGATACAAACTTGCTGCAGATTTCCCAGCCTCACTTGCTGGCAGTGCCAGTGGATGGCACGTCTGTGAGTAGGCCTGGCTGTGTTTATTTGCCTCTATAACTTAATGCAGTTACCAAAATAACAGGTATCCAGCTAGCTCCATCCATAGTCTTGTCTTTAAATGATGAAGAAGATTCATTTGAAGCCTTTGCATGAAGAAACAGGGCCTGTGTTACATTTACTTCCACAAAGCCCTCTGCATTTGTGTATCTACTGCAAGCACTTATGCTTGAATGTGGTGTGTGATTTTTTTCAGTTACTGTAAATAGATCATCTTTACAGACCACAATAAAATGGTTTTGTAATGTTTAACTGTACATTAAGTAAAAACCTGCATTAAAATCTCCCTATATACTTTCTACTGGGTAAATAAGAGCACAAAGTTGAGTATCCCACCTCTCCCATTACTGCACACAGCACTTGGTTCCAGGCAGTGTTCTGCCAAGTCTCATTTCTGTCCATTTTTGTTACTTACTGCTTATGAATCCGGCTTGCTGACTTACGAAGCAGTTATTTCTGAAATCCAGCTGTTGTGGCACACATAGGGACTGTGGCATAGGGACTGTGGCATGGCTACTGCCAGGAGTCAGGGGCTTGTACCAGTCTCCTGTGCTCGCAAATAGAATGTGTTTGAACTGGTGTATAACTAATAGTGTTTGGAAGGTGAAAGTGGAGGTGTTACAGTGTCTGCTGAAGCATGATTTGCATTGCATGAAAACACCCTGATGTTTTTAAATAGGCTAAAAGGGGTTTTCAACTGAGGTTAGTTATGGGGCGGCTGCACCAACAGAGTGAAGGGTGTTTGGGTGGTAATAGGGGCCTATATTGTATTGACACCTCACTTGTGCCTTTACAGACCAGCTGAAGCATTTTGCAGTTCATCCAGCTGTTTGGGATTGTTGCAGGTTTATAAATATATTGCAGGATCTCCTTTTGTACACTTTGGCTCTGCTGTCTTATCTGTTGCTTCAGGAGGCGTGCAGGTCTTCTCTTCCTGTTAAGACTGAGCACTCAGAATGCACCTTCACTGCTGTGTAAATTTGTGCAGCTGACCATGCTGCCCTAATGCCTCTCCAGGCAGCATGAGGGCAGAAGGCAACTCCAGCTACTGCAGTTCAGCTCTAGGCCACGGCAACTGGTTTACAGTGCATCTGGGGGCAGGAACTGAGGTTCAAAACTGCCTCTACTTCTACAGAGAAACTGATATTTAACCATAAAACCAGGAGAGCCATGGTTAGAAATCACAGCCTGAGCAGGAGAGTTTCAATATTGTCATAGAAGATAAAACAAGAGGAAAACATTTTTGAATTTACTCTTTGTGTATTGAGGCCTTTTATGATTCATCAGTAAGTAAATATAAGCTAAGGGAGTGATTTGTTTCTAACAAGCTTATAAAATACTAGAGTCATTTGTGAGTTTATTGGAGTGCTGATTATAAACATTCCCTCATGCACACTCCTTTGTGTGAAATTAACATTCAAAATACAAATATTGTATCTTTGAATATTTCTGTAATCTCTTCCCATGTATTTGAGATCTTCAATGAGAGACAATTGACAGTATCACATGAAAAGTATCGGAGTGCTCTGTCATAGTTTTGGACATATTTTTCATTTCTTTGGCATTTGTTTTGCTCATGCTGCCCCAGCATTTGGGGTTTTGGTACAACGCATAATTAATGCTCATCTAGCTGCAAAGACTCAACCGTTATGCATGCTGTGGTGCCCATGCAAGGCTTCCTAGGATGTGCCCTGAGACTCAGCAGTGCCATTGTGTGATGGGAGGAGTGGCAGACCACCACACAGCTGGGTGGCTTCAGCGCAGCTCCTCACAGCTTGCTGGGCCAGTTCAGGCTCTCCCAAAGTGCTTGCCTGAGGAGCTGGACTTTGTGGCCTCAGGAGCCTCAAGTGTGATTGTAAAGGGAGCCCTGTTCTGCATTTTCTCTTGGTAATCACAAGGAAGAGAAGTGTAAAGAATAGGCATGGCCTGCTGCACATTTCTTAGACCTCTACTTTAGACTCATTCCCTATAGGCACTGTGTGGAAGGCATGCCAAGGCCTGGGCTCTCTTGCTGGTTGGGACTGAGGAGTTTTGGAGAACAGATCTTGGTTTTGCCCCTTGCTGCCTCTGTGGTTAAAGTGCCGCTTCACCCATCCATGCCAGTACAGCAGATGTATTTGTAGTTTAATTGGACTGACCTTTAAATTTTATGATTTTGTTTTTCCACCTTCACATGGGATAGCATGCATAGCATTGTCATTGCCAGTGACCAGATTCCTTGCCTGTCACTGTGTAACCTGATTTTACTAAGCAGGGGAAAATCCTGCAAGGGTGGGTCTTAGGCTAACATTATTAGAGTGGCTGCCATTTAAAAAGTCAGTTTTTGCCTACAGGCATAGTATTGTTATCAGAGTTCATACCTGTTTTGCATATATACAGTTGTGTCTTCCCTGCCTCTCTGGGGTGATAGGAGCAAATGCCGACTTCTTAATGCCGATCCTTGAATCCAAGCTTAAAATAAGAGCTTGCAAGAATGAAATGGTGGCTAGCAGTCTCTGGTAGACCTTTATTATTGCCTCGGTTTTCGTTGGAGCGGAGACCCCATGACAGCTTGATTTGAGGGCCCAGCTGAAAAGTAGCTTGATTTTTTCCTTTCATTTCTCACTCTTCCTCATTAGGTAGATGCCTCTACATCTATTCCAGGTTCAATGAATGCACATTAGACCCTTCTGTACAGCAATCCTACCACACCTGTGGACCTTTCCAAGTCATCTCGGCCACTTCTGTGTGGTTTCAGCCCACCATCTAAAGACACCATCCTGCTTGGCCCTGCCTGCCCTCTGTGACTGGGAACATCTGAGTATTTCTTTGTGGGCAGGGTCCTGGGGCCTGGGGTTTTTTAAAAATGTAACTCCAGGGCATCAGTGGAGTTACAGAGACCCCAGGGAACCTTTACTCTGTCGTGAGCCTCAGGTCTGTCTTGAGTTTAAGCAAAAATAGCTGTGTAGGAGTCCTGCTGTTAATCAGCTATCGGATCCTCCTGGATGTCATTGTGCTTTGATATGGTGGCATGCTCGCACTTTCCTGGGGCTGAAGAGGGCTTCTTTGGCACCATCATGGGGTTGGCATTTCCAGATGCCTTTATTTGAACAAGCATACAGACTTTCCGTACATGTTACACTAAGTTTCCTGTCACAGCCCACATGTATTCTTTGGAGTCTGTGTACAGCATAAGAGATTTCACATGGCTTTCCTTGATGGATTAAAAAAACCCTAATGACATAAAAAAGGAAGAAAATAGATTTCTAAAAAGTAAGTGAAACCAGGCTGGCTGTTTTGTGCACTGACAGCGTATCTACCAAAGCCCATATGCCTGACTGAGCTACATGTAACAAAAGAGAAAAGGGTTTGTTTGCAAAGGCAAAAGCCAAAGTGCTTAGAGTTTACGAGCCTGGAAGGATTCTGCTCCTGTTGCCAATCTGCACAGGTTGTGCAGAATGTCTGTACTGGTCCTTTGCAGAGAGCTCGGAGCAATGCTTCGTTTCTGCCTGTCCAATACCTTGTGCTGGACAAACCAACTCTAGATGATAAGCAAAGGGTGAGAGCTGGATGTCTCACTTCAAAGAACAACTGCAAAGATTGTATTAGTTTGATACTAGTTTTTACATATTGTAATCACTGTTTGTGTGTTAGATAAGTACTACCAAGAGTAAGTTCATAGTCTGTGCTATGCAGTCCTTGCTTGGCAGTGGGATCTCTTCCCAAAGGTCACTGGGCTGCAGCTTTTCTTTTTGTTTGAGATGAAGCTGCTACAGGGTATGATTTCCACCTGGACTGTGGAGTGTTCATCAAGCAAATCCCATCAACATCAATGGGAGAGGCTCTGTATATTCACTTGTGCATATTCCCACAGTACAAGAATACATGTCTGCATAATGCAGAGATGCTTAAGATGTTTTCCTGTTTTCATGCAGATTCTTCATTTTGACTGCCCTGAGGAATATCATGTGTTACTACACCTTAGGATTCCTGACTTAAAATATGTCTGATAGAGGGTTTTCATTATTTTGGGCATATTTGCACTTAACAAGCTTTGAGAGATATTCATGTCATGCAAAATTACTCACATATCTTAGCCAGCCAGACCTTATTTAATCACCCTTAGTTCCCTTTGTTGGCCATGGCATTTCATTTTTTCAGCTCCGACAACTGGTTTGTGTCCCCAAGCTGCCACCCTAGTCCTTGGGGAGATGGAGTGAGGGAGATGCCTTGGGTTAGAGGCTGGAGATAGGAGCCTCTCTAGGGCTGCACTGTGGTGTGTGTTCAGGCCTGATACGAACACCTAAGTTCAGGTGCAGGTGTGCTGAATAATCATGTCAAGATAGCTGGGTAACTGTTGTTTGGGGGGTTTTGTTTGTTTGGGTGGTTGGTTGGTTTAGTGTTGTGGTTTTTTTGTTGTGGTTGGTTTTGGTTTCTTTTTCCTCAAGACAAACTTGAGAGATGATTCTGGTTTGTTGCTTGTTTGCATGTATTTTAAGGAGGAATTTTACAAAGTTGATGTATAAACTACTAAATGCTACAAGAGAGCCATTGCTTCTCAACCAGAGGCTTTTCCCTTACAGTGCCATTTCTTAAGAAGAAGAATTAATATTTAGCTGAAATGCATTTGTTTAATGTGAATAAGTGGATGTGCAGCATTTGGCCAGTCTCCAAGCTGTTTGGTGATCTGTGACAGAAATAATGCTTGTGGTTGCTTTTCACTTGAACTTACAACTTCATGACCACTGCATCATTTCCCAGATGAGACTGATATAAGCCTTCATTTGACCATAGCCACTAAGTAACATTACTGGATGTGTATTTCCATGTTTATGTAGCATTTGCAAGCCCAGAATAAGGCCTCTCATGCCAATTCGCCTGCACTCGCTTGTGGCACCTCATCAGTGCAGAGATAGGAGACTTTTCCTTTGCTGATAACACTTTAAGCCCCAACCCTCTCTCTTCCAGTTTGACATTCACCATACTTTGATGCCTGAAAGAACCTTTAGTATTTCTCAGTGAAATCATACATTTAGAAGTGTTTTCATTTTGTTACGGGTTCTGTTTTAATCTTTTAACCAGTTTTCCTGCTTCCCTGGTGGCATCATGGAAACAGTTTATGACTTTCTCCTGTTCTGTGCATTGCTGAGTGTTAGTTGACAACAACTGGCTAGCAGCCTGTCATGTTAATGATATACTAACAGAGACCATTAACTTGATTATTATTTACATGATAGATTTATACTCTGTCATGTTAATGTGTACTTGGGAAACTATAATCTGAAGATCAGTGACACACATCAGCAGGAGTTGGTGTGTCTAAAAAATACTGCATGCTATCCCGAGTGTGCCCAGGTAGCACAGGGTGCTGCCAAGCAGGGATAAATGCTCCCCTGACTTGGAACCCCACCCCAGGAGCCTGCCTTCAGGCAGACAAAAATGCACCCAGAGTTTGGCTTTTAAGCAGTAGCTATAGGTGGTGTGGGTAAGCTTTGCTTTTCACGGCTGGTGCTTGTATTCTGTCAGCTCTGGGGGCCTCTGAGCGACCACAGTTGATGTGTGCTGGGACAGCAAGGAGGTCCAAGTGGGATGGGTGGGGAAAGTGGCACCTTGTGCCTCTGGTGGCCCTGGTGCTGAGGCTGGGGAATGTGCCAAGCCTGTACAACAAGTGAAAAGGGCTTTACACCCATTTCAACGTTTAAAGCCTTGCATGTTTTAGAAGCACTTGGCATATTCCAGTGGGATGTTTAATAAGAGTATAATGATGTTTTAATTTTAATTTTTAATTTCACAAGAAGAATAGATGCCAAGTAGATACTAGTTATTGCTGTTTATCTGTATTGAGCTCTTTGATGTGATATTGCTAGTAGGATCAGAGGATGGACACTTTCACACTATGTATCAATGCAGGGAGCTGCTTCCAGGGAAGAGAGTGGAGGAGAGACCAGGGGTAAGAGGAGATATTCAGGTTTAAGTGACACAGTGGCATTGAGGAAGGCTAGTACAGGGAATGGACTGTGTGGCCTTGGGCCTGGATGTAGGGCTGTATTGCTTCAGTTCCAACAGGTATAAACATTAAATTAAATAATGCTGTGAACATAGCAAAACATTGAAATACACAACTAGAGCTGAGTTGTGTGGGAATGTGGTGGTTTTGTTAGCCTTCAATGACTCTTAGGGGTTCGCTATCTTTATCCAGGCTCATTCTCTGTGTGTGTATGGGCTTACACACTCAAAGGCAACACGTTTCTTTTCCAGTATGTGTTTTGCATTTCCATGGAAGCTACTGGAGTTATTCCTTAATGAACTGTTGTGAAGGAGCAGCCAGCTCTATCAGACTATAGTGCACGAGAAGTTTTAATACAGGCTGTTAAAAAAAGCCATCTTCAGAGAAAGCTTGGTAGAGTGTGAAGTTACTGTGCTAAAGTGTAGTGCATTTCTATAAATGATCTTTATGCAGTTTCCCAGATTAATATCTAAATCTAAAATAAAACTCTGCAGATGGGGTCCCTCTGGGGCTCTGCAGTCAGCAGACAGATGATGCACAGCTCCATGAACTCCTTTGAACTTTCAGGTTTTATTTTTCTTGTAAACCAAAAAATTAAGCTGATGAAGACAGGCTCAGCAGACTCATCTTGTTTATCCGAGGTTCAGCTTTCCCCTTAGGCATGTGGTGCAGTGAGGGAGCATGCAGCCTGCAGCTGGGAGGGAGGCAGGGGCTCTGAAGCAGTGCAAGAGCCACTGTTGCAGTTGGTAGGAAACTCGCTGCAATCTCATCCCCAGGCCCTCTGGGACTGCACTTCTTTTTAATGGTCATTTTAATATTGCAGTGTACTGACATGTACTGGAGGCAGTGAACTTACAAGCTACTTTATAAATAATTTGGCATCTAATTCTGCATATTTTGAGCTTGAGGCCTCGTGAGATGATGAAAAGAGTTTAAGGCCCATTGTGCAGTTAGGCTAATTTAGCCTGAAAAAGAATACCTTGTTGAGGCCAAAGATACGTAGAAGTAGTACATCTCAAGAAGCTTTGGAATTTGTTACAAGAAATCTGTAGGCACTTCCTCTAGCACCTATGTTTGCCAGCAGGTTCTGCAACTTCTACCACCTAATACTTTCCCTGGTTTCCCCAATCTTGTTCCTCCAGAGAGCTTTCCCATCTGGAGAACAGTGGCAGCCCCTTTGTGCTGTCAGGCCCTTGTCCAGGCTCCATCCCTTGGAAAACTTGGACCAACAGAAATTAATTTTAATGAGCCTTATCCAGGGAAACCAATAAAAATACATGCAAATGCAGGGTGGGAACTCTGTATTTTTGTTGGTTTTCCTTACACAGTTTCTAGAAAAATCCAAGTCTCTGTGTTATCATTTTTCATTAAAATGATGTTTCTAACCACAGTGGACAGCTCTCATATCCCTTGAAAACTTATAATAGTAAAATTGTCATAAGGATGAAGCAGGAATGCAAGATTTTATTAAACAATCTCCATCTCATAAAAGACATCAGTGTTGTGCCATTCTAGATCATATAAATATATTTCAAAGCAGAATCATATTTCAGCAGAGAGATAAGGCACAAAAGAATATGAGTAGCGGACACCAACATAAAATATTAAACCATCCAAGAAGGGGTGTAGGTGTGTTTATCCACACAGGCAAGTCAGGGGCTTTTAGGAAAGCAAGATTTTGACAATATATCACTGGAGCCATAAGCACAGATATCTGTGGCAGTGTGTGTTTTGCAGTGGCGGGGCGGGGGTTGGCATGGTTTCTTGCACCACAGATCTGGGCATTTCTGCACAGCCAAGAGAAGCACTGTGAGAACATGACGGGTGTCTTCAGTCTGACACAGTCGTCAAAGGGAGATGTGAGCTCTACCTGGATAAATAGGTATAAATACTTTCCTTTCAGATATGTGACCAGATTATTTTCCAGTTGATTTCCAGCCAAGGTCCCAAGTGGGCCACAGATCAAAAAAAGATAAGGGTCAGTTACAAGGTTGAGCTCATTCGGTGTTGCCATAGTAACTGACCTCCAGCATCCCAGGGAGGATGGCACCCAGCTCCCCAGGTGACATTTCTGCTGCCACACCATCAATCCGCTGCCTTTCACCGCCCAGGCTGCCTAATCACTGGGGTGCCGTGCTGCAGAGCAGCTTTGTGCTACCGGCCCATGCCACGGCCCATCATGGAGTCCCCTCACCCTGCAGCTGCCCCACCAGCAAGGGAGGGGTTCAGCTACATCCAAATGGTCGGTATGGCACGTCTGGATCTTAGCAATGGTAAGGAAGAAATGTCTGTACAGCAGGCGCCTTCTTCCTCTAGTGTGAGCATCTGCATTTGCCATTCCCTCATAGCACTCGCATCGTGTTAGCAGACCTCGGGTTTATCTCCATCATTGGATCGTTTTTTAATGGAAACCAGTGGTGAAATGGTGCCAGCCAGGCGAGGAGTCAAAGTGGTTCTCTGCAGGTTTTGTTTTGGAGAGAGGTGTCCACTGCCGTCATCCTTTCCTGGTCCCAGCCCCTTGCTTCTTCACAGCCACATGGGAAAAATTACTGGGGAAGCTCTTGCTTTTCTTGTAAGTTTTGCCCTTTGCTTACTTATTTACTGAGAATTGAGTTGCATAAACAGAGTTTTCCACACAGTTTTCATTTTATTACCCCATCTTCATTTCTCTTTATTTCAATTGTAATTATAGCACACGACCCATTTAATTCAACCAAATTTATGGTATAATGGACAGGAGAAGGTTCTCTGAGAACGTGGTGTAGTAATGCTTTGTTACACTTAATTACAGTATTTCAAAGTTCATTAAAATTCTCTCCACAGAGAAAGACCTAGGAGTGCTTGTGGACAGGAAGTTGTCCATGGGGCAGCAATGTGCCCTTGTGGCCAAGAGGGCCAATGGTATCCTGTGGTGTGTTACGAAAAGCGTGTCCAGCAGGGCTCGGGAGGCTTTCCTCCCCATCCACTCCGCCCTGGTGAGCCCACACCTGGAGCACTGTGTCCAGTTTTGGGCTCCCCAATTCAATAGAGACAGAGATCTTCTGGAGAGAGTCAAACAGAGATACGAGGGTGAAAAAGGGACTTGAGCATCTCTCCTATGAGGAAAGACTAAAAGACATGGGGCTGGAGGAGAGAAGGCTGAGAAGGGATCTTATCAATGTCTATAGTATCTGAGGGGTAGGTGTCAAGACTCAGTGATAGGACAAAGAAAACCAGGTACAATCTAGAACACAGGAGGTTCCACCTTAACCTGAGGAGATGCTTTACAGTGAGGGTGACAGAGCACTGGAACAGGCTGTCCAGGGTGGTTGTGGAGCTTCCTTCACTGCAGAGGATCAAAACTCAGCTGGTTGCATTCCTGTGTGGCCTGCCCTAGGTGATCCTGCTTTTGGCATGGGGTTTGGACTCTGATTTCTGGAGGTCTCTTCCAACCCCTAATGCTCTGTGATTCTGTGAAAAGTGCAGTTAACTCATGGATGTGTACAGGAAAGATACTTCCCTTTTTTGCCTTAATTTGCTGTCATGAAGTAGATATAACTGGTCTGGGAAGCTACTGTACAGTATATGCATGCTGTTGTCAGGAGCATGGATCAGATTGATTTACACAATCTCTCAAATTAGGACTGCTGTGGTTATTTCATGTGAGAAAATTTTGCTTCATAAAAAAGGTTGAAGGGAAGAGTTTTAATTAACAGTAAAGACAATGCCATCTTGATCTTTGTTCAAATCTCCCATTTGTTATCGCTGTGATAAGGTGCCAGTGCACACAGTGTTAATGCCTACTTTTATATTGCCATTAATATAGTTATAATTAGAAATGCAGCTGATACAGTGCATGGGTTTCATACAGCATTATTAATTATACTGCATCCTCACCAGGAGGCTGCTGGTGTCGGTTCTTTTAGAGGCTGAGAGACTCATTCTAATATGTATTAAATGCACATTGCTGCAGCAGAAATGGCTTTATGGGGAAGCATATTCCACTCTAAAATGGGCAGAATGACTGTAAGTGCTACTAAGTACCCTATCGACAAATTCGAAACTAGCCCTCAAATGCATCCGAACTTGGGAACAATGAGCAGTGTGCTTTGCCGCCCCAGTGCAGCTGGAGCTGCACAAGCTGGTAGTCCTCACTAACAGGCAGTAAATTATGTACCTCCAAATTTATACAAATGCCTGCCTTTGACATCAGTGGGCACCACCCAGGTTTCACCTTCAGGATTCAGATAATCAGCTCTTATTCCTACTGGCTTCCCTCAAGACCAGTATGGAAATAAGTATGTGTCTGCCAGGGATCAAATGCTTTTGGAGACAAAAGTAGGTACTGAAAACATTACAGGATACTATCATCTCCCCATGATACTTTAACACAAAGCGCTCTGTTCCTCTTTTGGCCTGACATAGTTTCAGCCTGACAGAATCCAGCAGGCCTGCTTGTTTTAAACAAGAGCACATCGGGGTTTTTTGTTTGGTTGTGGGGTTCTTTCCCTCTGTGTGTGGATGTGGTTTTTTGGGGGGAGGGGTGTTGTGGGGTGGTTGGGTTTTTTTGTTTGGGTTTTTTTTGTGTGTTTTTATTTGTTTGAGTGGTTGTTTTTTTTAGAAATGATGTGCAAAATTGATGCTTATTATTTTGAGCTCAGGGAACAAAAAAAAGGGGGCAAAAATGTCAAGATTCTCATTTGCTGTGCATTGCTTCTTTAGTCCTGTAATCAATTGATCCCTGCACAGATACACTTATGGAGAAATGGGAGATCTAGCATAGCAAGCTGTAAAAATCTGCATTTTATTTCACAAGTGAGAGGGGCTGCATAATTCACTTCGAGTTACATAGGTCTCTCATAGATGCTTGTCATGTTTTAAGACCAAAAAAAAGAGGGATGAGGGAATAAAAATGAGGGAAATTATTATGTATTTTCTGTTGTTAATGTCCAGCACCACACACTGACTGGAGCATTGGCTGTCACACTGCATTGTCAGAGAGCCACTGTGCCTGTGCATATATGATCTTATATAATTCAAGGAAGTTAGTCTCCAAAGGTGACTGAGTATCCCTATACATGTGCTGTGTCTCTGTGTAAAATAATATGCTGTAAAATGCCACAGAGAAGAGAGTGATTATAGCAGCAATTCTATCTATATCTTTGGGCATTTTCATATTTTGAATACACATGCATGAAAAGAGAAACGTTTGTCATGCTAACCATGGTACTTTTCCCCCCTTTTTTTCTTCCTGGATGGTTTTATAGACACAAGAAATACATAATGGACTCCTGTGGGAGTGAAATAAAAACCCCCATCGGTGAGGAGAAGGCCTTATAATTCAGAAGTGGATTTGCAAATCAAAAGGTCTTGCCTCGAGTGGGATAAATTTCCAGATCTGCAGGAACCCATTATGTTTTATTATTTTTCATTCGAGTTTTAGTTTGTTTGTTATGGGTTTAACTATTTGAAATACTGCAGGGATCAGCCAAGAAAATACACAATCTCTGTTACCTAATTAAACATACCAAGCTTGTAAGAATATACTTCAATTTAAATGCTCAACATTGTTATTTTTTTAATTTTACTGAAATTATAGGTATTTAGGCTGCAAAAGGCACAGTCATCAGCAGTAAGTGTCTGTCTGTATTTATGAACACATGTGCTCACACAGGACCATAGGCTGTACATGAATCACTGTTTTCAAAATACCCAGTATGTGGAGGGTAGAAAATTAATGTCAAACATGATTTCTCTGATTTACTCAGAGAAGGAATTTGTTCCATTCCCCCCAGTACTGGCTTTGTCCTCTCCAGGTTTATTGCAACATTTGGTTGCTGTACACAGCTGTGTGGCTGGGCATGCTCAGGATGCTCAGCACAAGAAATGCATCCCTTTCCCATCTTTTCTCCCCTCCAGATCAGATTGCAAAGATCAGACAAAGCCAAAACTTTTCAGGCAAGGGTCTGGTGGGAGAAGCCAGCCTTATGCTACAGCAAGGGTAAAGGGTCAGGTTTTGAAACCCATCCATCAAAAAGGGCGATTGCACCCATCTGTGGTGCCTGGCCAAAGAGAGAGCTGCATTCCTTGTTGCATCCTAGAAATATCTCAGTCCCTGGTTACGGCTGCCTAGGGAATTCTTGCAGCTGCTGCCATGGAGCCCACCAGCCCTTTCATCTTTCTATTTCTGCCTTTTTACTCCTGTTCCTTTTCTCTTTACCTCCTTCCCAGCCAGCCTGTTTACTTCTTCCCATTCCACTTCCCATTCCTCACTGCAGCTCTGGTGCCAGTGTTTACCTCAGTGCCCTGCTTTCCTCCTGTGTGCCACTTCTGCTGTGCAGGGCAGAACACCCATTGCCACATGAGTTTTCAGAGCCCGCCTGGCCTTGAGATGGCACAGGCAGCTCATTGCTCGTGTGGGCTGCTGTACAAGGCACTGCATGGAGAGTTTTTTAAATTCATTGTTATTTTTCACACTTAATGGAGGGCTCTTCAAGGCCTGCGTGCTCTGGGAGATGCTTCTAGCTGCAAGTGTGCCTTGTGGCTGAGTGCAGGCCGTGCCCAGCATCCTGCATACAGAGTCCCTCCATTTGCCTGCCCTGGCATCCAACTCCCCACCTCGTAAAAAGGCTTTGGGATCCAGAGTGCACCAAAAGCCTTATAGAAAACAGTAATTTCCCTCTCTTTAGCCCTTCTAAAGATATAGAAAGCTAATCTAAAGCAATTGTAAATAAAGAGCAGGCTTCAGAAGGCTTGCATTATTCACAAGACCCAAATGCATTTGGCAAGAGATTAGTTCATGGTATAATGCAGTCACTTCCTCGCTATCTTGGAACTAAAAATTGAAATCAGTGATATTTGAAGATAGAAAAATAAAGCTGAGTATACATCAAAAGGCAGAATTTCTTTAGGTTTTAAAATATATTTTCATGAGAAGTTTGTGTGCCTCTACACTGAAGGAAGGGCTTTTTCAGAAGTATTTACAGAAGCTATCCCAAATTTTTTAAAATCTATATATACTGTACAGTGTATTGTCTAAATTTCTACAACTGCCTCCCTGCCTTCATGAAAACCAAAGGATTGTTTCACTTTATGTGTGAAAATGGCTTTAATATGACTTCAGTACCTGAAAACAAGGCTCAGCTGCACCCAGAACCACAAACTTCAGTAAACAGAGAAACAGATCATCTTATAAAAGTGGTAGGCTTGAAACAACAGTCATAATTGTTGTTATCTCTCTATGAGTTCAGCTAGAATGAAACTGTGTATTCAGTGCTGAAGATCTATGACAGGGAAATTATACTTTCAAGTGATGCTTAAATACCTTTAATGATCTTGCTTCACCTTGGGAAAAGACAAAAGATGTAAAAATAAGGCTAGAGGTCTGGGCTACTGCTACTCTCCAATAGTTTCTTCCTTTCCTATATGTTTGTAGTGATGTCTGAGGTGAAGACAGCATTTCAGCCAGTGTTCAGTGTTGGTGGTTGAATTCACACTGTTACATTAATTTTAAATGCTATTTGACTGTTTAATAACCTACAGCCAGAGCAGGAATGCTCTCCCGTTGTGGTAGGATGTGAGGTGGAGCAGCACAGGGCCATCCTGAGCCTGAGAGCGGACGTGTAGGGTTCTGGTGGGCTAGTGGCAGCTCAGAAGGAAGGCCCTGGGTGTGAGGGGCCTGTACAACTGCACTTTGCTGATGGGGCCGGAGCCACATGGCGTCTGTGGGTTCTTGAAGCCATGTGTGCTGGCACAGGCGTTTCTCGCTCACTGCTGCTGCATCCCCAACGCTAATCTGCTGTGTCACTAACAAGTTGTATCATTTGAACCTTGCAGAGGAAGGCATCAATCATGAGTGCAAGCTGTGTAACCAGATGTTTGACTCTCCGGCAAAGCTCCTGTGTCACCTGATTGAACACAGCTTTGAGGGGATGGGAGGCACATTCAAATGCCCTGTTTGTTTCACAGGTAAGACAGGGAGGCCAAGACAAGCCTCAGCGTGCATGGCTTCATCCAGAAATGACACTCTGGGGATTGGTGAAATACTGCATTCCCTTCCTTGGTAAAAAGAAATACCGTGCTTGGAAATGTTCAAACTACTGTCTGTCTGCAACTGGGGCTCGCTCCAAAGAGCAGCACTGTGGTGTGTGATACCGAACAGCACTGCTGCATGCTGCAGGATCTGCATCCGTCCTCGCACTTCGAAGCCTAACCTTAATTGTACCTTGTGGCTCAAAGGTGTGATAGGTTTCCAAGTGCAGGACTTCCAAGGTATGGACCTGCTTTTGCAAGCCCTTATTCACCTGAGCAAGGACCCATTAAGGGCTGGGTTTGATAAGACCAAATTGTACAACTGTAATTTTGCCAGGTGCTCTCTCAAAGGTTTCTTTAAGGCCACTTTTCTCATGGTGGCACATTTAGAACTCCTGTCTGAGGACCTGCTAGGTATTCATTTCCAGCTTTTAAGCTGTCTCATCAGTGCAAATGATCTTGGGTGATCCTGCTTTTAAAGGACCTGCAGGATGCATGTTAAAGGCTGCCTTCTATGCTCTTCAAAACAGCAGTTAACATCTGCATTTCTAAACTGCTTAGAGAGGTGTGGGTCACATAGTTGTGACTGTGGACCTGTTGTCAGTAGAAGGGCAGCACCTGAAATTCCTTTAACTTTGGTGGGAGTAAGGCAAACTCAGCACCACAGGGTTTGGCCCAAAACTCAAGAGCCTGCTTTGTGTGAACTTGGAGTAAGTTTATTCATGCCTGAAACATGCTGTAAAATTACTTTGAGTGCATGTGTTTAATTCCACTAAAGAAGCAATTTTTACATACTGGTGGTCATTCATATAAAATGAGATGAAAATTAAATGAGATATATTTTTAACCAGATAAAGTGCAGTATGTCTCACTTCCAAATTTCATGTGATAAAGTCAGAATAATTGTTGATTCAAAATCATAATGTGGATGCTGTGATACTTCTTGATGATGAATCTTAATAATTTTTTTTTTATACTGAATAGACAGCCCACTTAAATGGCCTAAAAACTCTGACAAGCCTGCCCTTTCAGACTCACATGTCTGCCAGAAACGCTGTTCTAGACCACGTGTCTTCCAGACCAGCCATCAAGGCTTCTCCTGGCCCAGTTGTCCTGCATTAAAAATGCATCTAATGCACCTGCCGTGGGCTCAGGGCTCCCCACAGGAGCGGTGACATCCTCTCTGTTCTGATGATTGAGTTCTTCCAGTTACCTGTGGACAGTGTTAGCTTTATGTGAAATATCAAAAATCCATACCGGATTTAGAGTCTGTTAGAAGTAAGCTGACTGTCAGCCTGCAGACACTAAATTGACTACTTGTAAGGAAATTCTGCTGAACCAAGTGTTGGCACATCTCTGGCAGATATCCTTGGACTTTCCAGAGTCTTTGCAATCACAAAAGTGCAGTTCAAGATGAGATGCCTTACGTGAAGCCATCTTAACTAACCGTGCTATGTTGTTCCAGTTTTTGTACAGGCAAACAAACTGCAGCAGCACATCTTTGCGGTCCACGGGCAGGAAGATAAAATTTATGACTGTTCCCAGTGCCCACAGAAGTTCTTCTTTCAAACAGAGCTTCAGGTATGTTTACAACAGGAGTAAAGGCAAAGCTAAAGCTGTTGATTTCTCTGTGCGACGATCACCTTTGAGCAGCTTTTAGAAAAGGTGCTTACCCTTGGTGTGGTCTCTTCTGCCCTTAAACAGTTGCTCAGTATCCTTCTGCCTCCCTGGGTGCTATCAAGAGAAAGGAGTCTCTGAGCATTCCTGGAATAAATAAATAAGACAAGACAGATCTCATGATTCTTTATGAGTATTTCTCTTGACAGTAGTGTTGCTACATCCTGACATGTCTACGTCAAATACCTTGTAAATAATTTCTTTTTCTTTATTAATAATGTAAGAACTGATTAACATACAAAGACTAAGCAAATGGTAGCTGTCCCCTCCCCTTCCTCACTGTTAAGTCAAAAGTAAAGGAATTTTCCCTACTGAGGTATGAGAGCAAAGCGTGCATGCTGCTCAACATGGTGCTTAATTAGAAGCTCCACCAAGGCACTAGCACATTAATAAGCTACAGCTTCTGCAAACCAGGCTTTGCATACCAGTTGTCCTGGCAGCAGTGGGGGCCACAGCCTTTCTAGCCCCCACAAAACAAGCGTTCGGCTTGTGCCCGGTCCTGGGTGTAGGACCTCTTTCAGAGGGACTGGATCCTGACTTCACCATGCTGCTGCAGCTGCGCTCAGGGCACTGACCTCAGGGGCCACCTTAGAGCCATACTCATGAGGCTGGGGTTTAAATCTGATACTTCTGGTGCTAAATCCCTGTAGATGTTGAAACCTCCATGGCATGTGTGCCTGATACCCCACAGGAAATGGACCACTGCAGCTTGCACTTCCAAACACCTCAAAGGGAGGCGCTTTCCTAGGCTGCCCACCTCAGGCATAACTTACATGTCTAGCATGGCCACAAAAAAATACTGCTACTGTCCCCTGGAAAATGTGGGGGGGTTTATAGAATGGTACTGTATGCCTCATTTAAATCTATTAGCTTTATAGAACATGGTTTACTTAAACTTTGGAGGGTTTTTATTTATCTTGCTGAATTCCCAAGCTGCTGCCTCTTGTGTCGTGCTGTCATGCTGTGGAAGGATGGTTGATCTTTTCACTTTGTTGAGTTTATTTTTTTTTCTCCCAGGGGAATCTCTTCTTTCTCTTGTTCTAGCAACCTGATTTGCATAAGTGTACAAAAGTTTTAACTATACCTTGTTAATATTTTAATAAAGTCAGCAGATTTTTGGTTTGTATGTGCTCACTGTGAGCATTTTATGAAGGCAACAGTGACTTGCAAAGCTGGCTCTGATTGTCCCCCCCATTTTTCCTTTAAAGTGGTGTTTGGTCAAAATGCCAGAACAATTAAAATGGTCACACTGGCTTCCTAGGTTCACTACATTAACCTTTAAAATCAGATGGTCAAATAAAGAGAACCTCGTTAAATTATAGCCTTAACAGAGGCCCACTTTTTTTTTTGCAATTAACAGTTTTAATTACATAGTTTTTCAATTCTGAAGTGTTATGCATTGCAAAATTGCTGCAAATAGCAGCTTTAATCAGATAAATTATGATTGTAATTTTCCAGTTTTTATGCAGGATTTGTGTGCATGTAAAATTTCTCTGCTCATAATAATTGCACGAGTAGTTTTGAATAGTGTTGGCTGAATGAAAATTCACCACTTAGCTGCACAGTTTTAGTCTTTATTTCAGCAGTGACTCAGAACTGTGTGTTTGCTTGATGCCAGGGATTGTACTAGTCCAAATACCTCACCCAAGGAAGACACAAAACAGGTGTGAAAATCAGCTAGAAATGCTCACGACTTTGGAACCAGCCTGCCCTGGCACAATTAATGTCATCAGTTTCTGATGTGTGAGCTGCCTGTTCTAAATGTCTCAACTCTTAGTTATATTTTTGTTGAGTAATGAAGATTTAGTGTTATTTTAGTCAGGGTTTAATCTGCACAAGCCTTTCAGTCTCTTAACTGTGCAATTGTTCTTGTGTGGGTAAGTGACTGCTTGATGAATTTGACTTTTCAGCTCTGATCTTGCTTTCCCACTGGCATAAAATAAGCAGTGTCAAAATCCGAACCTACGCTTTGTTTTACTTCTTTGTATTTTTAAGTGAAACCACTGAAAATACTTTTTTAAGAAAAAATTGTACATTCAAGTATTTCAAGAGGAAATTCAGAGTGAAGTGTTTACAGAAAAAGCAAGAAAAAGGAGGAGAGTGGGGACAATGACAGGCAGCACAAGGAAAAGGTAACTTTTAGAGATGTCACAGAGCATCATGAATTGGCCCTGCTGATTGGCGAACATTTCTTTAAAGGGGGTAAACAGCAGGTAAGCCCAGAAGGGCACGGGTGTGCCATGTGATGATAGATGTTGCCACTGCAAATGCACTTTTAGTGCTTGATGCAAATACTGCTTTAGCAGCATAAAGCTCTAGAAGCGATCAGACCCTCTTTGTGTTTCTGAACTAGTAATTCGTTGTAGTAGAGGTTTATGCTTTGAAGTTTACACCATCTGATGGAGTCATAAACCAAGGCTTAAGAAAACTCTGAGGAACAGAGCTCATTTTATAAAAGGTGGAAATTCTTGTTTGAATCTGTAGCAATGAGTCAATGAGGTTACCTGGATGATACTGCCAGAAGAAAAGAAATGTTATTTAGCTGCTTACATTATCTCATTGGAAATAAAGAATGAAAACAAGGTAAGGTTGACTAAGAAACACAAAGGAAACAATATATGTGATAACCCCATGTACCCTTAGGGCAGAAAAGGAAAGGCTGGCAGTTCCGTGTTTTTCACATCCTCAGTTTGTAAAATTGACAGCTACGAATATGATGAATTCTCCTGGAAAAAAGTAGTTATAGCTCATGTACAGAGCATCAAAACTATGGCCTTTCATTCCCCCTGCTAAAACATGCTTACTGAAAGAAGTGTAGAGTTGGAGGTTTGGGGGCTTCCTCACAACTAGGGCAGAAGGAGCCCTTTCAAACAGAGCCCCATCTCTGGGACCCATGTCAGGAGCTGCTGGCCACCACCAGCACACCTGCTTCTCACAAGCCACTGAAGCCACAGTGGCACATGGGGCATTCAGATGTAGAAGATGAGCTAGCTCTCTGACAACTGTAATTTTAGTCTTTACTATTTAACATGTAGCAGGGAGCCCTGCCAACACTGGAGATGGCTCAGAAATTATGACACATAATGGGTGCTGGTAGTTACATTTGTGGTGTGAGTCACAGCAGAGAAAGATGCTTCCTCAGATGCTTGCATTGAGAATTACATTACACAAATTTTGACTGGAAAGTGATTTTTTTTCCAGAGGAAACTTAGAGAGGCTTTCTATGTGCACTCTTGCCACACTGCTTTTTCCAAGGAGCCATCTCATAACCAGTGAAGTATTTGTATTTATAGGATTAATTCCTGCTGTTTGCTTGTGTACTGTTAATCGTATTGTTTCCTCCTAAATGACTACAATTGATGAAAACTAAGTCAAGGGATAGAATAAACAATGCACAAACAATCCAGGTACCAAGGGAGCAGGGTACCTGCCAGGTCTTTCCTAGCACAGGTGTTCAGGTGTTTTATTGCCTGCTATGAATAAAGGGCTTTCTTTTCTGTTCAGATTTGGAGACATGTCAAACCACTAAATTAAGGGAGCTTCACTGGAGGAATTTGCTCTCATTTTAAGTGCCCAGTTTCTTTAAATATACACATATTGAAAAGAACTACTGTAGCTTATTGGCTAACACTGTGGTCTGTCTCCCTCCTCATTTTATTTTCTGTGAAAAGCTGGCAGTTTTCATATACCCATAAGCAGACATGAGCTGCTGCACAGAAATTGCACTCATTATATTAATAATGATTTACCATGAACGTCCTCCAGGGGCTTGATTTGGTCCACATCAAAGTCCTTGGGATTCTTTCTGCTGATTACAGCAGAATAAGCCCTAAGCAGGTTTTCCTTTTTTTTTTTTTTTGTCTTCTTTTAATGTCAGCTTGATGTTAGATATGTCTCATATAGAGGTCTGCATCCTGCCCAGGTGAGGGGAGCATCACAGCAAGCCACCATGTAGGCCTGATGGTGGACATTAAGATGCTGCTCTTGCTGTACTTGCAGTGGCTTCCCTGACAGTGGAGCAGTGAGGAGCAACGTCTCCAACTGCTCATGCCAGTGGTCCTTGCAGCCATCTAGGTACAACACTGTCCCTTGAAGCATGTTGGGAGAATGAGAGCCTCTTGGCTTGTACATGACCCACCTGCATACAGGCAAGTCTACAAGGGCTACACATAAGAGCTTGGTGTAGTGCAAATGGTCATAGCACTAAAGAAATACTTCAGCAATTTCAGGTCTGTACCAAATTATTCAAAATCTTTTAGTGGTTAATGTCCACAGCTCCTACTTGAAAAATAGGCTTTACCTACTTCATGCAGGTACAGGAAAAGCTCACTTAAGTAGAAGTAAAACTTTTCTTCAAAATAGCCCTATGTGTTTGCAACACTGAAACATCTCAGTTCTTCTAGGCTCCAATATCCATCCAGTCAGTGAGAGAAAGCAATTCTGTGGTATTTCAGTGAACTTGAAGAAAATACCCTTTTTTTTTTACCCCCCCTGGAAAGTGTGTGGATGGCAGGACAAATGGGACCTGCAGCGTGGAAGTACCTCCACTTAATGTAGCTTTTGCTGTATTTCAGACCTTATGTGTGGCTTCAGTGTTAACCACCAGGAGCTTATTGCTGGAAACAAACAACAAGCTCTTTGTAAGCTTTGTAGGAAGCACTCCAAAAAATCATGTGTCGAATTAATTTCCTGCAAGTAAAAATCCATGTGTTTTCTTTTAAACAGAATTTATATCTTTGCATCTAAGTTGGATTTTTGATAGACTCTTCAAAATCTGTAACTGTTCTTAAAAAGAATCAAATAAGAAAAAAAAGTTAGTCCTACTTTAAAATGCTGACAATGACCCAGGCAGTTATCCTACCAGATCTGGCTAGTGTTTCTCAAAAAAATGTTGCTATGGTGCTTGGAGTATTGTTAAATTTTAATTATTAGTAGTTGCAAAGCTAATAAATTACTAGAATACCAGCCATATTGCTGGGTTTCATTCAGACACAGTCAGATAATTATAACTAACAATAATTAAAAATTAAAAGTGCTGTAGGCACATACCTGTCATGTCGAGTCTGTCTGCCTGAACGTTCTTTATGGACTGCAAAACCATAAGTTTTATCTCTGATCTGTTGTCACAGTAGGGAAGAGTATTACCTGTTAGGTCTCAGGTTTTCAATACATGTATTTAAATTCAGGGGAAGAGGAATATATGGCTGTTTAAAAATCTGGGGTTAGGAGCAGGCTCTCAAAAAGACCAAAGCTAAGAAACACCAGCACAGCCTGTGTGAGGCTGTCACAGGGCACTGCAGTAGCTTCAGCTGAGGTTCTCTGGACTCAGTGTCCAAAGAGGTTAATACTGTATGTATGAACAAGGGTTGTTCACATTCATGCACTTCTCTGATTTTTCAGCACCTTCTTCCCTAAAGCAGAATGAAGTGGTGTGTCCTGTGTGTGGGGCTGCAGATGCAGTGGCAACAGCCATGCAATCCAGACCACATAGCCTGTTTGTTTGGCCACTTCATTTGAAACAGGATGGTGCAGAAATCTTGAATTGCTCTGTATTTGAAATAGTGACAGAGTGTAGCATTTTTTTCATTTGGAAAGATTATGATTGATATATTGCTGCATCTTTAGCATTCCTGAGGTGTCTTCCGCGAGATGCGGAGACTCTGCAAAAACTTACCCAAGATGAAGCTTGAAAATGTCTGGCACTGGAGTAGCATGGCCCCAGCAAAAACCTGCCTTCATTTCTTACACCATTAACGCCATTCTGTGGCTGGCTCTGGCTAACAAAGTGTGTACAACTTCTCATTACCATGTGCAGAAAGCCCAGCAGCAATGCAGAGTGGGGGAAAAAAAGAAAGGAGCCAGGTGAAAGGCATCATTTCAGTCATTAATGCACTTAAGCGCACCCAAGTGTCAACATGTGTGATCAAGTGTAAGGAGGCATGTCGTTCCAATGTGGCAGCACTGGCACACAGAAGGGGCTTCCTACAGCAGAGATGGCACTTGGATCTGGTGCACAGGCTGCCCAGCTAAACCCGTTGTTGCCTGTCATCTATGCCCTAGGGCGAGGGTCCAACCAACTTTTGCATAGGCACCATGCCATCCCAACAGATGGGCAGGAGTGTAAGCTGCCAAGAGACAATGTATATGCATCAATTGTGTTTATTGAAAGCACAATTTCTGGCTGCAAATGTCCAAATGTCTATTTATTCTGAGATATGATGCCTATAGTTAATGGATGTGGAAATGCAGCCTAGTTTTGAACTATTTGCTGTATATGCATTACAAAACATAATGCAGACATGCAAATGTAAGATGTGCTGGTTATGGGGAGCTTAGCTGAAAGTCTGTCATGGCAGAGTCCTCAATTTGACTGGAAGTGCAAATGTACTACTTGTCTCAAAGCACTAGAGACTAGGTTTTCTAGGAGCTGCACATAACTATACAAATCTTTATCACAATCTATAATGATATGCAGGGAGCCAACTTTTTATACGTGCAGGTTTTCCTTTGTGTGCAGATGTCTATGCTCTCCTCTCCTCTTAGGGGCAGAAACCATTTTCACTTGTGTGGGTCAATTAGGGTGATTCATTAATCCAAACCAATGCTAGATCAGCTTACACATATCACTGAAGAGGTTTGTGCTTTTATATTTGACAACATTGTTGCCCACCAAAAGAGAGCATCCAGAGAGGAATCTATACACAGATTAAAGGGGGTTTCCTTCCCCTAGCTTTATTCAGTTAAGACTTGTTAGTGTTCTTGAAAGATGTGCTTTGAAGACCCTCCCAAATACATGATCTGGCATCTCTAAAGATCCAGGCATGCTATATGTGAAAAAATAAAGCAGGAATGTTTCACTTCCAGTTACATTAATGCATTCCCATCTTCTCGGAAGCAGAGCACATGAGTTGCATTAAACATCCATCCTTGACCAAAAGGAGGAAGTACAGGAGAAGAAATGAGAAATGGATTTTCTTTTGGAAGGACCAGATTGCACTCTCTGGTCTGGCAATAACAATTACTAATGACATTTAGAGAGAAATTAAGGATGAGAAATGCAAGTTGGCATTTCAGCAGTGCCAGTCAGTAACATTGCATCAGAACTCACAGGAGAGAAGAGAAAAAGTTTAGAGATGGAAAATTAATTTTGTTATGTCAACAATTAACAAATACTTTTTCTTCATTCTTTACCACACTGTCACAAATTACCATTGTGATAGCATTTAGCAGCTCTTCAGGTGAATGAAAAAGCACTTTGAAATCCCCTTTTGGAGTCAGATGCAGATGTTTGTGATTTGCTCTTCTTCTTGAAACAATGAATGATGAAAAGAGATTCAAGCTGACCAGGGAGAGAGAAAATGAGCTCTTGAATGTGTGGTAGGAAGAATGTTCTGTGTGGCTTCTCTCTGCAGATCTCTGTGGGTTTTATAACCAAGAATGAATTAAGCTTACTGGCACTTTTTCTGAGGGTTTGGGTTTTTATCCTGTTTTACCAGTGTGGAAAGGCAGGGAAATACCCAGATCAATGCAGGAAGATTTTGGAGGAGTCAGATGTAAAGCCCTGAAACCCTCAGAACTTTTATTCAGAAGCCCTTCATGTGTTCAGAAGGGGAAACTTGCATCCCACTAGGAAGGTAGTAAGAAGCCCAGTTTTCTGCTGCTGTGTGTAGAGCCAGGCTGTGTGTTCATGATGTCCTCAGGGACAGCAGATCCGGGTACCACGGCTTGGCCCTAGAGGGCTTGGTAGCACTTATCTTTCAAAGCAGGACATAGCCCTAAATATAGAAACAGAACACTTGTGTAACACATAGGCAAATAATCTTTTTGGTTTGGTTTGTTCTCTTTCCACAAAGTCTTGTCACAATTGTTCTTTGCTGGTGGGAAGAGATGTCTAATAACCCCGCTTTGATTTTCTTCTGCTGTAGTAACTGCTGTGGAATGTAGTTTGGGGTCTGAGCACAGATTAGCTCTGTTTCTTCCTGTAAGTGTCGCTAGCATCCAAAGGAACTGACTTCATTTTTCAAAGGAAGAGGGATGCTGCACTGGAAAGGGCACAGCATAAGCAGTGTTTAAGGAAAATAGCGAAGCTCGATCAGCCTCAGCAGATGCGGTGTACAGCATCCTTTTAAAAGTCCAGATTCTTCATTTGCTTGCTGCTAGAGCAAAACAGGGATGCTTGTCCAGACATAACAGTATATGCCTGAGTGTTTTCACAAGAAATGTCTAGATCATTAAATATAATAGGTCTCAGCTGCAGTTTTGATCACTGAAGCATGCACACAATTCATCACAGCAAATTAAGTGCGTCTTTGTAACTTATCTTTCTGCAATTTGCTGGCACTTTCAGAGAGCTGAAACTTATATTGTATGTGTGGCAAAAGCCATTTCAGATAAAATATTCTGTATTTATTGCTGGAGAACAAGGATTCACTAATAACAAAAACATGGAGCAGTGTATGTTTCTGCTCCTGCATCTTGCAGAACCAGCAGTAGTACCAGCAGAGATCCCCAGCCGCATTCATTATTTATATATTTTGGTGAGTTTCTTGTCTGCAGTAAAAGAGATATAAGCTTCAGTATCAGACTGTGCCAAATTCCATCCTACAGCCCATTCAGGAAACCTGAGGCAGCCGTGGTTCTCAATCATTACACAGCCCATTTATCCGATTGGAGCCTTGCTGAAATGTTGCCTGTTCTTTAAAAGCGTGGTTTGACCTTTGGAAATCAAAGGCACTTGCTATTTTAATTTTTTAATGTTTTTATTTATTTATTTTAGAGAGAATCTGAACATATTTAAATGGAAATTGGCATTCAAAGGCAGTACGATGACTGAAAAGCATTTACTTTATTACCAGAAGAGAACAGACGCTAGTGGGCTCGAAAATTACATTTTGGTGGTTTCATCAGTTTCAGTCACTAGTCAGTCTGTGAACAGATGGATATATTTGTAACAGTTAACACAAATTTATACCCTGGATTTCTACATTTGCCTTAAGAGCACTACTCTCTTTGCTGCTGTCTAGAAGGGTTTGGAGATGTATTCTATTTGTTTTATTTTTCTGAAAGATAATGTGGTTGTTTCTAGCAGCAGAAATTTCTTATATCATAGAAAGCGCCTCAGTTGTCACAGATATGAATGACATATATCTACTGTGTGAAAAAATGTTGTAAAAGAATCCCCTCCTACAGCTGCTGCAGAAAAAACAGACATCTCAGCCTAGACCTAGATAAACCCCAATGGACTGAGAAAATTATTTTCAATAACCAGATATTTTTAACTCTGTGTATGTAGGTAGTAATCACAGTTGTCTGTATTTGCATCTAAGATCTACCACGGTCTAATTGCTTGTCTCTTTCCCCACCCCAAAATTTAAGGCTCCTGGTTAGCAGAGCAAGGCATTAAGCACTCCATCTCCCAAATAGAAAGAAATACTGCCCTAGCCTCTACCATGTGGCATCTTTAGGTTTTGGGGATTTCGTTTAAGTCTGAAATTTATGTCCAGGAGAAATAAATTATTAGACTGTAAAAGCAGCTGGGAAGGGAGTAAATATAGCCTCCTTTGTCCTCTATATCATCTCCCTAGGAAGATAATAAATGTGTGGCAAGCGTCTTGTGTTTCTTCAGTCATACAAATGTTGTCTGTGTGTTGTATTTCAGATGTGAAGCCCAAATTCCAGACAGGAAATCTTGGAGTGATACTGTGCTGCTGTTGCCTGCTGCTGTAGTGTTGGCAGAGGCTTCATCAATTCTACTGCTAGAAGAAATTTGAAAAACAGTTTTGTGAAGAAATTGTAAAGGCCTTAGGTGTACCTCTGATTTGCTGAGTAAGGGATTTAGGGCAAAAGTCTAGGGCTTATTCCCTCATCCAGGGAAAGGCAGTTCTAGCCTTGACTGCTGGAGTGAGGACAGGCGTTGTGTGCCCTGTGGCCTGCTCCTCAGGGCCAGTCTTCCCAGAGTGATTTCAAACAGCACAAGACCTTACCTGTTCTTATTGCTCTGTGAGGTCAGATACATGGAGCACTTGCGATGAGTAGTCAGGAAAAATTGGGGTCCAATAGGAACAAAAGAAGATGTAATAGTTAAGACATCAGTTGGCAAATTGCCTTTCAGCACCTAGGCTTGTGTATAGGACTGTCATTGTCTGCACCCCTCTGCTGGTTGGAAAGGTTGTCAGTATTATCAACCCAGCCTAATTTCAGGGACCTTAAACCAGCCCTGGAACAGCCTTGCTTGCTCCTTCTGAAGCTGCTTCCAGGGAAGTATATTCAGTCATATACTAATGTTCAGTTAATTAATGCTGTGCTTTACCATCATATTTTGAGAGCAGCTTCATGTCTCACTTCATCCAGTTGGAGAGAAGAAGGAAGGTAAAATAATTTAGACTACAGCTTGTTTCCAGGTTGTGCCTCTTCTGCAGTTTCTGCTTATGTTAAATGAAAATGAGACACACAGGTTTGATGCACAAGCAGGGTGCACACGTGCAGTGACCTGCGTTGTGCGCTAACTGCTGATGGATGGATTGCTAATGATTTCTTCTTACTTCATGTTTTATGTTAATGGAATAACTTACAAGATACTGAAATGTGTATCCTTAATGAGGTGATGGGACTTTGTTGGAAAAATCTAGATGATAGAGGTAAGACCATATGTACTGATGGGATCAGTGTGGAGACTGCTGCTGGCTTTGTGTAAGTTCAGCTGGAGTTCAAAGAGGCTGTGTCACCCCAATATATGAGACATTCCAGACTTGGCAGAAACAGCCCTGAGCTTATCAACTCAGCCCTGCTTCAGTTAATTCACTGTAGAGCATGTTGCATGTGTTCTATGCCATGTCCTAGGCAGGCAGTACAGACACCCCAAGGTCACTTCCAAGCAGAGCATGTCCATGGAACCAAATTGCCTCAACTTTGCACCATGCAGAAACAGACAAAGCACTGCCTGTGCTGCTTCAGCCTGGGGGTAGAGTTCCTGCCTAACCAGCAAGCCTCCTTGTTTTGTTTCTTTTGCTCCGTAAAATCTGAATAAATACCGTGGCCATTGAGGTTTGACTGGGCACAGCATATTTGTCATTGGTGCATGACATTATTATGTCTCCAAAAGGAGCAGAGAGGAGGTCTAGAATGGAGAAATGTGACCAGCAGGTTGAGGAAAGTGGTTCTTCCCTTCTACTCTGCTCTTGTAAGACCCTTCTGGAGTACTCTGTTCAGCTCTGTGTCCCCTAGACTAAGAAAGTTGTGGACCTTCTCAATCAAGTCCAGAGGAGGGCTGTGAAAATCATCAGAGGCAGGGGCCCCTCTCCTATGAAGACAGGCTTACAGAGTTGGCCTTGGTCAGGCTGGAGAGTAGAAGGCTCCAGGAGCACCTTATAGCAGCCTTCCAGTACTTGTAGGAGGATCTACAAGAAAGCTGGAGAGGAACTTTTCTTAAGGGCATGGAGTGATAGGACAAGGGATAACAGCTTTTAAAGAGTTTAGATTTAGATTAGATGTTAGGAAGCTCTTCACTGTGAGGGTGGTGAAGCACTGCAACAGGTTGCCTGAAGAAGCTGCTGATGTCCACTGCTTGCAAGTGTTCAAGTCTGGGTTGGATGGGGCTTTGAGCAACCTGGTTTAGTGGAAGGTATTCCTGCCCATGGCAGGGCATTGGAACTATAAATTATCTTTAAGGTATCTTCCAACACAAAACACTCTGTGATATTTAAAAATGTGTCCTCTTTTGGAGCCCACTCATGCTCTTAATCCACATGAAATCACAGTGGTTGAAAATGTAGCATCTTGCTGTATAGAAGGCAGATTTTCCTGAGACCAGTGACTGTTGGAGTAGCATGGGCTGGAAAATCCCAATTTTTAACATTCACTCATGCACCACAGTTGCCTCACAATTTTGTCTTGTGATGTCTTGGAGGAGACAGCTCATGTTGGTGATATTTCAGCCCCTCTTTTACTTTAAGGCAGCGGACAGTAGGTTGAACACAGTCCCATGAGCAGAATTCTGCTCTGATGGTAGCATATACGCCAATGCAGCAGCATGTAAAGTACTTCTATAAACCATGCCCATTCTATTTTATAGCAGAGAGACTTGCACTGGAGGGCTTTTATGCCCATTTTGAAATTAGAAACTAGCAATAACACCCATTACATCCAAGGCAAGAGGTCAGTGACTGGCCATTTTGTCAGCCCAAGCAGCATGTGGGTGCCACACGACAGGAATATTTACCTGCCTCTAAGAAAAATTGGTAACACAAGGCCATACTATATGCTGGATAAGTATTCCATTAGAGGGAATTTTACTTTAGTTGCTGCATTTTAAAAGAATTACAGGAAGGAGAATGACAATGTGCTGCAAGTAGGCCTGGCTTCCATGAAGTCTGCCTCTCCACACTTATTTGGGCCAAGGAACTTGGTTCAGCTGCAACTCGCATCGTTCAATGGAGGATGTTGCCTAAGTGTAAAGTGCAGGATGTGCCCCTGTTAATTTTTGTTAAGGTTAAAACTGCTTTATATGTGATCTAAGGATTAGCCTACCTAACTGGTGCCAAGAAATAAAAAAAGCTACCCAAAAAATCGTGATTTTCAGTGACCTTTGCCCTAGCAAGAACAGCAGAGCAAGTTAAGGAGCCCATTTTGGATTCAACTTTGAATTTCCTGACTTTTGTTTTGTTATATTCCCTTGGAAATGGTCACTGAATGAAGCTTTTATCTATGCATTTTGACTAGTGGTTGCTATACTATGCAAAGCATTTCCCTTTTGCTCAAAGTATTTTTTGAGCATTAAGGGGTCAGAGAATGCCATCCTATCAGGAAATCATTCAGTGTTTATAGAAGGGTCACAGAGGGTCCCATAATGATGATACTAACCCTCAAAGATCTGGACAATTAACTGGCTTCTGCAGTGTGATTTACCTTTGATCGAGGAGAGATTAATGAGGTATGCTTCCGATAGGCTTCAAACAAATAAACAAATCATGGTTTTGAGAGGAATATCTAAGAAGGATTCCTGAGAAATGGTTTTCCTCTTGCAAATATTTTGAAACATCATTGCTTCCCCAAGTAGGACCCATAAGTAGCAAAGAACAGGTCAGCACTGGGTCGTGCACTGAAGGCTTCGGTGTGGCACAGGCAAAGGAGGGTACCTGTGGGCAGCAGTGGCTTTCTCCAGTTCTCTGATCAGGGGAGAACTGGTGGGGCTGAGGGAGCAGTGGAGACATTCTGAAAAGATTCTGGGTTTATTGTCCCTCTCCCCTTACGTGTAGGAAGTATAAGGTTCTCACTCTCAGCCTATTTTGATCTTGCATGTGGCATACTGTAGACTACAATTCATAAGGACACTATACATTTGCATTTCTGAGTGAAATTCTCAGGAGTGTGCTGTCCCTCAGGACAGGTATTATTAGCTCCCTGGTTTCATTGGGTGCCTCAGTGTATCATGGTGTGTTTACAGCTAGCTTCTCTAACAGAAGACTCCAGTTATCTCTTAATAATGTATTCTCCTGTGGGTTTTATTTCCAAAGTGCAGTGGTAAGGAAATTTTCCCAAAGGCTTCAGTTTGCTTTTGTGCTTCAGCATTTTACCCAGTGTTTTTGGAAGACATGTACTGACTTCTTGGTGAGGTATTTAATCAAATAGGAGAGGCTGTGGAGGTTTAGGCTCACACTTGGAGTTCACTTGTAATAGGTTCACCTTGGCTTCTTCTGAGTTTTGAGAGAATAGGAAGAGACAGCAGGTCTAGAAGACTGATGATACAGAATTATTAGTCTCAAGTGGAAAGGGGAAAGTATGTTAGGTGAGTTGTCAAAGTCTGATTAGGATTAAACAACCTGAATTAGAAGAGGAATTAAATTCATAAATCATCTAAAAAAAATCTTTAGCTGGTGTGAGAAAAGCCTGGTGCTGGGTGACATAACTCTAAGAAAGGTATTTGTATAAAAAGGTTATTTTTTTGAAGCCCAGAATAACACAGAAATCTCTATCAAAATTCAAGAACACATTAAAATTAACAGAAGCAGTGTAAGTATAGAGATAAAACTGAGCAAGCACATTGTTGGGGTGAGGCAGCATGGCAGCGGAGTGGGTGCGGAACAAAGGCAGGCAGCAGTCTGGGGGTGCTTTTGGGTCTGCCTGGATTTTACAGACCAATGCCTGGGCAGTTGCATTTCAGTATAGAAAAATGCCAGTCACAGAAGGAAGGGTTGTGTAGAAAAAAGCAGGCAACATTTAGTCGGCCATGTCTGGAGGGGCTTTTTTTCCAGACACAGTGCCAGGAGCCGGACAGGTTTCTGGGGGTGCTTCAGGCTGTCTCCCAGATGAGCTGGGCTCCAAGGGTGCTGCTCAGCCTCCTCAGTGGGTACAGAAACTGCAGGGCTGCCAGGACCTGCTTTGTCCTGGCACTAATGAGTATTGTTGTTCCCCAATAGCAGTGAAAGGTGCATTTGACCTCAGACTGATCATGTATGTGCAAGCATCAGATAAGTCAGATGCAGATATTTTCACTGGAAACGGGCAGCTTTGCTCTTCAGCTGACAGCAAAGCTCCAGGCATATTTCCTTAGACACCAGAAGTGTTCTTCTTTTTTTTTTCTTGGTTCAATAACTTGTAAAGGACAGCTTCCTAACTGCATTTGTTGAAGTGCCATCTCAAAGTGTGCTGACACGGGGACTAACTGACGCATGGCAAGTTATCAGATGCTGGGAGATGAAGGAAGCAGTAGCACAGGCAGCCGCTTCCTTTCACAAAGGACGTGCCACCTTTCGTTTGCCTCTACCTCCGTTTCAAGGGATTCTCCAACTAACGAAGGGACATTGGAAGTCTTGCCTGACAATCTTTTCATTTTATGTTATTGAGTACCGTGATAACTTGGAGTTCACTTGTTACAAGTCTTTTATGTAGTGGTGAAGGGGAAAGGGAAGAAGTAATACTGTGTTGCCTGAAAAAATATGATCCAAGCATGTCAATATCACTGGGTAAGGGTTACCTGAAACAACTGGAAGGGTAATTAACACCTGGTTTTATGGGAAACATTGGTTACCACTATCAGTTTTAATGAAGTGTATTAACTAAATTGTGTTCTGAGTATTCATTCAGCCCTGTTTATGGCACACTCTTGAGTACATTTACTGTTTGTCAGAAGTGCAAACTAGTGAACATATGAGGCTTTAAGACAGGCCATCTGTTAGTCTTAGACCCTTGGATAATTGTCAAACAGTTCTAAAAATAAGCACATAGAAACTGCAAGAGGGTGCAGAGGTGATTTTTCTTTAGAGTCTGATAGCAAAGGGAAAGTAGTAACCAGAAATTAAAACTAAAAATAAGTAGGTTTATTCTGTAGAGCAAGCTTTGCCCTCCTTTTCTCCCTTTTTCTCTCCCTTTCCCCCCACTCCCCTTCAGTGCTTTTTTCTAAAAAATTCTTTTTTTCCTCTTGCTCTTCTGGGTCATGGAATCCCCTGAATGCCTCTCCAGTTTGGGATTACAGCAGCACCAATTTAAGGCTCACAGCTTTCTGTAGAGAGCATAATCTCTGATGGTGAAAGCAAGGGTCATCCTGTGTCCTCTGCCTAAAGTAATCCCTTTATAAAAGTCAAGGCATAAAGATTTTCATCTTTAGGGATTGGCATTAGAGGGAAATCGTACCTGTGCTCGTGTGTGTGTGTGTGTGCTCATGGATCTGTAATGGCTGAGAGATTTTTGGACCTGTTTGAATGAAAAAAGATGCAAAACATTGTTTGAAAAAAGAATGCTGCAGATGGTATTTTGTAAATATTTAGACAGTGCAACTTCTGTTTGTAGCAACTTGGAAATTTTGGTTTGTCTTTTTTTTTCAGATGTGTTCAAGTGTGAGGCTTGAACCTTTGCTTCAAGTCAATGCCTGAATCTAAGGTTTAGTTTTTGTCTGGCAAGTTCTGTGTTTTGACAGTCAGTGGAGGGATTGTTTCTCTTGTTCCCCTTCAGCGCTATCCTGTAAGGGGCAAAGTAGAGAGAATAGTAAGGTGAGGGCACAGTGCCTGGCTAGGACACTGATCCCTGGGCTTAGAGCTGAATGGTGCCTGAAGGGGTGGCAGAAGGAGGGAGAGGGAGGTGGAGAAAGGCAGGGAGAGAAACTACATGGCTATTTGCCTGGGTCCAGAGGACCCCCTACATGTTGGGAAAAACAGGGCTTAGTAAGAATTATTTTCCATGTCACAAGATGAGGCATCCATGTTCATGTATCATCTTGGGATTGGTGTTTCCAGTCTATGGTTGGTGCTTTCAGTCCAGGTGTTTTTTCAGTGCCGTGGCAACCCCAGCATCCCCAGGCACCAAGGCATGGGCTGGGCAACTGGCTCTGGAGAAGCAATGTGCAGGCAGCAACTACCATGTCCTTCCTCTCCCAAATACCCAGCGTGCTCATCCACACAGGTCACCCAACAGCTAAATGTGTTTCATATCAGCTGTTTGTGGCATGAATCTATTACCTCCGTAATTCCTACTGAAATGATATAGGGAATGCTTTCTGCTCATTTTTGATAGAATTTGGAAGGGGAGAGAGAGGCTTTAGAACCTTTCATCAGAGTCCCAATCTCTGTATAACTGCAGAAGGCTTATGAACTTCACTTGAAGGCGGTGGGCATCGCCAGCCTAGTTATGCCATTTCTTACACTCTGTAAAACATAGTCTTTTAGGTGTGTGTGCTCACACCCATAGACAGCAGGCTTCTGAGCGGCTGGTGCACCATCTCTAAATACAGAACAGATGCACAATGGCACTGTAGCCTGGATGGATTATGGCCTCAAACCATTATCACGCCCCTCGCAGTTGCATTTTATTTTTCTCACCTGCTCGTGTGTAGTACACCTGTGACTTGTTGGCAGTGAATGTCACTGCAGTGTGGGAGACTCCCAGCTTGACTGCCAGGCTTGGAGCTTTGCTCCATCGTGTGCTGCTTTCTGTGTGTGTTTTTTCCTTCGATCTTTATATAGCCTGTAAGAGTTCTTTGAGCTGCTGTAAGTGATCATCTTTCAAGCCTGATGCTCTCCTTCTTGACACAGTGCTCTGCAAATGGAGATTGTCATGCCGGTGTTTTCATAATAATGCGTGTAGAAAAGCAAAGAAATATTCATTGTAGATGTCCTGTGCAAATGGCTTGATCTGCATCCAGAGGACAGGCAGGGGGCGTCCCCAGGGAAGATCTGGAGAGCAATCAGAATCTATGCGGACAATAATCAACCGGTCTTTGAAATCTTTTTATTTCCTGCAAACCCCATCACCCAGTTCCTTGGTCACAGACACTTCCACAAATGGTTCATGTGGGGATTGTGCAGCCAGTAGAAAATTCCACTTAAACACTGCTGGAGCACCGAGGCTCAGAGTAGTTGCATTTTTCCCAGTGACGTGGCTAACGAGATTGTTAGCCTTTTTACCTGATTATTAAGAAAAGAAGGAATTTTCCAACCTCATCCTATAAATAAGCTGTGACTTACTTGGTCTTGACAGGTGACTTAGTGCTGCTGTAGAGTTTTCCAGCTGCAGTGTCTCAGATTGATGTATTCAGTGGGGTATCAGCTGTGAGCCATGCATAAACCAGGGGGCCTAACAGGATCTGTGAAGAACCATTTTTACTGTTCAGCTTCCAAATTGTGCCTTGCCTCCTGCCAGCCCCCAGATGCACATGTGTATGGATGGCCTTGTGAGCAGGTAGACGTGTGTTTAAACACATGAGCATGCCTGGAGAAGTTTCGGTTTTCCCTTTGGAACTCGCCAGTAAGATTTGTTTATTATTCTTTTTTTAACTATGCATTCTGGAGTTGAAAAGTCTCCTGCCAGCCCACCTGCCTGCTGAAGCAGTGGGTGAAGTTCCCTTAGGCAGCTTGGGGAGAAGCATTCCCATAGTACCACACTCCTTTCTGGGCTTTGTGGTTTCGTTCTTCTGCCTGGAACAGCCCAACGTAGCATAGGGTGCAAGCTGTTTCTGCTCAGGCAGGTCGTTCTCAGCACCAGCTCTTACTTTTTGTCAATTGCTCTGAAAGTCTGGTCAGGCAGGGGAATTTTCTTTGTGGGCACAGACAGATGCCTAATAAAGTTATCTGATAAAGTGTGGGTCAAATATGCAAAACACATCTGTGAGAGAAGAGACATAAGCAGTGAGCATCTCAGACGCTTTCTGACATCTGCAAAGCACAATTCCAATAAGTGCACACACACGGGGCAGAGGGAGTAGAAGCGAGAAGATACGACATGACAGTTGCTAGTAATAGGAGACAGGTTGCCAGACTATTTTTGGAAAGCATGTTTGTGTGGTCTGAAATACATTTTAATAGGTGAGAAACCTCTACTGGTTGCAGAGGATATGGATAGGTTTTCAGAGATCTTCTGAATACACATCAGTGGTGGTTACGCAGCATTTGCACATGCGGAAACCTGGTGGTCTGATGTTCACCAGCACTTAGGTGCGCAGGCCTTGTGCATTTATGCTCATGGCTTGTGCAGGACCTGCTCTGAAAAGCAGGAAGAGGATTTGGTGCATGCCAGTTCCTGTGTCCATAGCCATTACAGGTTATATTTAAGAGGTTATCTGTAAAATGTGGCTCTGTTTATTCACTGTTTGGTCTGGGGACTAATCAGCCTTACCGACTGCAGTAATGCATGCAAAAGGAATATATGGTATCTTACCAAGACAATAAGACTAAATCAAGAGTTGCATATGAAAGATTTTGTGGCTTTTGTTTGGTTTGGGTTGGTTATTTTTTTGTTTTGTTTTGTTTATGGTTTGGTTTGGGTTTGGGTTTTTTTTGGTTTTAACTGGTAGCACCTCTGACTAGCTTCTCAGCTCCTACCTGACCCAGTGGCTGCAGGATTTGAGTGTAATCTGTTTGTTTCTTTGTGTAAATTCTGCTCACAAACTCGCTATATTCATTGTATTAGGACTGTTCAGAACATATTATTAACCTGTGTTTGAGGAGAGAGGACTCACAATGAAAGCTTCATTATCAGATTTAGAGCCACATACCATTCCTTTATTGACCTGCCTGGTGTAATCAATGCAGCAGCCACACAAGTTTGAAATCATGTTCTCTGACTGTAGACCATGTGTCATGAATCTAGTGCTGATTGTGCATTATCTTTTAAATGACACTGCCTAAATAAGTATGGATTTGTCTACAACAAACAGCCCTTCTTCCCATTTGAAGATGGTAAACCTTCCGCTTTTTATATTGATAGTCAAGATGACCTAAAAATAGAACTGTAATGAGGTGTACAAGAAAGCCATTGTTAAAATGCTGAAGAGTGTGTCTGAGCACAGAGTGGCTTGCGTGTTCTTCCGTGTTTTCATGCTCTGCCAGTTAGATTTGGTGGACAAGCTTTTGTCCGTGCTGCCATTGTGTTTGTAGAGCTCCATCCATCCTCTTTCATGAAGTCATTACTTGGCTTGAGAATAACATCCAGCACTGCAGAGGCTATCCCTTCTTAAGGTCAAGAAAATTTCCATTTGTTGCAAAATAAAAAGCCATTGGATTTCATATTTGGTGATGTTAAATTGCCTAAAAGCAAAGTAGTTTCAACTGTCAGTTCCCCTGTCATTATTTGAGTGTTGTGCTTTATTCCCTGATAAGCTTTCCTGTTCTTTGCACAGTACTTCTAGTTTTTGGTTCTGAAATACTTAGCATCATAAACTAGGTGTGCTCAGAGGGATAGTGCTATGCTAACCAAGGTACAGTTACTTCGTGATTACACCAGTTGATTTTATTTAGTTTCACAAGGGCTCCTTTTGTGTGTGCGGCAGCTGTGATGCCTCTGCCGCCTGACCGTTACAGTGCAGTTTCCTGATGCTCGCCTGCCACAGTATCACAGAACTTTTGCCACGATTTAGGAACTCAGCAACACTTCTGACACCTTGTGGTCACTTTTTGGGAGTGCATGGTCCAGAAATTCTCCAGTCTGCAAATGGGGTCACTGCTGCCTGCCCTCATGCATCGTGGGGTTGCCCATAGCTCTTTCCACAGACCATTTCCATCGGGGAGATGTCATCTCTGGATAAAGCGGAGGATTGCTCTTTCTGCTGATCAAAATGTAACTGTGGGTAGCGTAGCAGGACCAGATGATGCATGAAAAGTTAAAAAATATTTTAAAACTTCATCATTGTAAATAAATAATTAGATTTAAAATTCATTTCATGTTTAAAAACTTATTCTTCAAGCTGGCAAACTTGCCCAGCTCGGTTATTAAGCAGATGGAGACTAGTAAAATCACCTAGGCTTGGAATAATGCAAAGGAATTTTTGTATTTGAGGATGCTGGGAACCCAGGTCAAGAAAAGCTCACTGTGAAGCACCTCTCTGGTTGCTCAAATATTTGTATAATTATCCACATAAAGCTGAGCTTATACGCAGGACTGGCGTTTCAGTCAGCGCATAAAACATAGGTCAGTTAGTGCTGCTCTAAAAATACTCCTCCAAGGTTGACTTCATGATTTATTGGCTTCTGCACAAAATGGCAGGACAGGTCAGCATCCTCTGCCATGAGATACTGGGATGACATGTGGCTATTACAATGTCCCCAAAAGGAATAAAGAGAACAAAAAGGACTCTAAAATGCTGAAAGAAACGTATAGAGCAAAGTCTATTCTTTAAAGAGATTTAACTTCTAGGTTTCGTGTCCAGTCTATTTTTCCTGTTGGGTGTATTGCCCTGGCTCCTGAACTGGCAGTTCAGCTGTTATTGCTGAAGTATTTCTTGGACAGAGAAGCGTGTGTCACAATCTGGTGTCTCTTGCTGCCAATACTCACACCCGGTACTAGTGAGAGTAAAAGTGAAATGTGGCAAGGTTTCCCCTCGCGATTCAGGTTTTGTTGTTGTGGGGTTTTTAATTGTTAAGTTAAGGGTATCCCTGAAGACCCATGAAGTGTTACTGCTTGCTTTGTGTGTATGTATTGAAAGGGAAAAAAAAAAAGAAAGAAAGAAACCGTCATGGCTGTACTTGGCTTGTAGCATTTTTTTTCTAAGTTCATGCCAGCATTAACAGATCTGTCAGAACAAAGCAAATGTGTCATATTGGCAGCTGTTACTTATGAGTACTTTTTCTTTGTTGCATTTTGTTTTGTAATAATTGAGAAGCTTTTATGTCGAGCTCTGCATAAATGGTACTGAGTGGGAGGGTATGGGCATGCTTTCTATTATTCTGCCCCTCATGCATGTCTCCTTTTTTCCTTTCCAGAACCACACATTGAGCCAGCACGCACAGTGAGCCACTGGCACTACAGGACACCTCTCTGCAGAAGACTTGACGGTGGCACAGTGGGGAGGACCATTTGAACATTACATCCAATCAAAGTGTCATTTGCAACCCAGATGTAAAACTCTAATGATTTGGCCATGAGGCGCTGCTATTATAAGCAGCTGGAAATGAATATTAATGGAAGAGATTAAAAGTATTCCATGCTCAGTATTTTTTATTGTCCTGCTTCAGCTAGTGTACTTTAGAGCTTCTGCTTCTGACTGAATTTATAGTGTTAGCTAAATCTGCTTTGATGCTGTTGCCCTTTGTTGCTTCTTGTATTATATTGATAGTTAAGGACTAGGTGTGATTTTTTGATTTTTTTGGTTAGCTGCTTTTTACTTGCGCCTTTAGGTAACCGTGCATTGTGATGTGATTGCTTGGCTATTGTCTGAATATTTCCTTTTCATTTTTTAATTAAAGACTAATGCTTTGATTGGATTTGCCAGTTCACCGGACAGTGATTAAAACTATGTAATGAATATAATCGGTTTCAGTGCAACTGGATGGTCTGCTTTATAAATGTGACTTAATCTGATTGCAATAACTAGTACAGTTCAATAAAGGGAATACATGAGCTTAGCATCAGACGTTGTCTGTCTGTCAGTGCACGCTGCTCCACTGCTGCTGGCTGGTGCGTGTAAATCACAAAGCGATGGCTCATCCGACGGCAGAGAGCATTCTGTGCCCAAGGAGGAAGACTGAGAGAAAGCGAAAGCTGTGTTACTCTGTCTGGCCTTCTGTTCACTTCTGGATGCACACCCCAGGCCTCCGTGGTAGGTTAAGGAAAGGTAAGAACATCTATGATGAATCTGGGCATGAAAAGGCATGGCTACCTTATAATACTGTTGACTTTTACTCAAGTCAACCAGAATGGAGGGGACCTGGTCCATAGCTGCCTTGACCTCATCTCTCTGCTTCTTTGTTCTACTACAAAAAATAAAAAGCTTCCTGGATAATATACAAATGTGAAAATATTGGATCAGGCCTCAGGGACCCTGGTAGAAGACTGTATATTTCAAGCACATGGACTTCTAGGCCCACAGGTATTGTAGCTCTATGTAACTGCCATGCTTCTGACACTTGAAACTGCCATCATGCAGCCTAACAGAGCTAATTAGCAGGGTTGGGGTTTTTTTAAGTCTTTTTAAATATATCATATGGTAATGAAGTTAAGTTATATTTCCAGACAGAGAAACAGTAATTTTAAGGACCATGGATACCTTTGTAAAGTTAGTGAGATGCAGTTCTCCTGGTATCTCCTGCTTGAATGAATCACAATCATCCTGAAAGATGTTGAGCAGTTGTGACAGCTGAAATGATGTGGTTAGCCATTCCCACAATGTACAAGGCTTTGCAAGACTGTGGCATAGGAACGTGCACAGTTAGAGCCTTTCAAAATCACTGCTCTGAACTAGAGCACAAGTGGCTGTCATTGTACTGTGTCTGGGCTTGGAGCATGTAAATGATACTTTGTAGGACAAATGTTTTCAGGGATGTGTAGTCAACGCCCAAATTAGTTTATAAAGTAAGTTTATTAACAAGTGCAAGGGCTCAGCTTGTTAACATTGCAGATGATGTTTTCAACATCTAGGTTCCTTACTGGTATTCACAGCCACGGTGTGCACACTGAGCTCCTTCAAGACAGTGGGACATACTGCATGTAAGTGAAGGTGACTGGGCATAAATGAAGGTAGGGTCATTCCTACAGCAGGGTTCACCAGTGTGAGGGCAAGTTTTAACCTGAGAAAAGTACCATTTTTCTCCAAAGAGGGAAATAATGTCCTACTTGCTGCAAGTAATAGATACAGTTTTTCTTCTATTAGTTATTCCGCTGAAATAGCATTGCATAGACAGAGTTAAAGCTCAAAAATTGTATTTGTGATAAACATAACACTAATATAAACATAACCCTAATGTAACAAAACTAGGAATGACTTCTCTTCATTCCAAAGAGGACAGTTCTGCTTTCATCCAGATAACAGTGTTTATGCAACAGAATCATTGTACTAAAATGATCCACTTCGAGAAAAAGTGTTAGCTTTCTACCTGCTTATTTCTCTATAAGCCATGACACAGATGTTTGTGGGCTGAAAAAATAGCAAATCGAATCAGAAATTCATTATTCTCATTCATGTGCTTTCTTGTAACTCACAGGCAACATTTTAAGATGGGAAATGGAAAAGTTTCTTGCAGTCTGGCTCATAGACATGTCCTCACAAGAAAAGCTAGCTGGGAGCACATCATGTACGCAACTGCTCTGGTAACAGTTTCTGTGCCGTCTTATTTGTGCTAAAAGCAAGGCAGAAGTTTCTGACAATGGAGATACTGAAAGGGAGGCTCTTTGCCTGACACTGGGTTTGGGTATATTTACTGTGCTGAGATGGGGAACTCCTCATGTGGGGATCCTATTCTAGGCTGCGTAATTTCCCCCAGCTGTACTGGAAACATGGTAGGAACCAGGGTGCTGGGGTCGACGTGCATGCTGGCAGTGCCAAGCAGGCTGGTATCTAAGCTGTGTAACACATCTGCTTTGAACACTGAGCAGACCATGAGCAGGGGTGAAGGAAAAGAAGGGTTTGGTTCTCCACCCTACCTTTAAAAGATAGTGGACCCCAAAATACGAGAGTGAGGGCTGTGGTCCTGCTCCACCTTCATTCTTTCTGGTGCATGAGCTTCATTCATGAGCAGCACACTTCATGCCAGACAGAGGGACTGAACTATGCCCCCAGGGCTGGGGACAAAGTGGAGCTGTGGTCCTTTTCTGCTGGTGCTCCAGTATCTATCAGTTCTTGGGTAATATTTGAATACTAATGAACAAATGCTGCTTTAAAAATTTTTCCTCTCTAATGCAATATGTACAGCAGTGCAGAGAGACCTGCTATGAACCTGCTGGGTTGCTTTGTGGTATTTTTTTTATAGAACCAGCCCCATACGAACAGACATTGTTATAGTCACAGGGTACACCATGGCAAGGGATGGTGCTGTCTTGATACCTGCTTTCTAGGGGGCAAAGAAACCCAGTTTACATGTGGGGGTGAAAGCTACTTTAAGAAAGCATGGGGAGAGCTGTACATTCATCTTCTCCTGCCATGGAGCTGCATCTGTGACATGCTGGACACCTTCAGCTCCTGTGCACCAGCCAGAGTGGCAGAGCTCTGCAGTGCAACATGGGGTCTTTGTCTGGTAGTTCCTGTGTGACAATGCTGCTTGCCCCAGTTGGGAGCAGGGGCAGAGCAGTCCTGCACTGGTACAAAACACAGCTTTGCTGGAATAGCCACAATCACACCAGGGAGTGCTTTACCAGTGTAGTATATATTTCCTGTATCTGTTAAAAGCTCCTAGGGAAAACAGACCCTAACTGCAGGTGGAGAAAGATAATATCACAGCTTCTGGCATCTATTTGAGGTTTCACCCCCTTTTTATTAAGTGTCCAAAAAGTCTTACAGAAGGTATTTGGAAAGCAGTCAGAAATGTTCACTTCAATGGCAGCTATATTTCAACAGCTACAACACGCTGAAAATGGGATGGAGAGCCTTCCCATAATCCCCACAATGTTTCCCTGCCTATCTGTGTAACCTGCAGCTCCTGAGCAGTGGTATTGCAGACATGGGCTGTGACAGGCTGCTGAAGACGAGGGTGACAAGGATGACTCACAGGTAAGTGCAAACCAGAGCTGCTGAAATTCTTGCTGAGCTTTATGATCTGAGTAGCATTAAGGCCAATACAGTTTGGAAGCCATGAAAAAAGTTTAAAATGTGTAAAGAGAAGTTGTGTAGACAACTTAATATCTTGAAGTTTGGGCAAATACTGAAATAGAAATTCATACTAACAATGGACTAACGAAGGACTTGTATTTGTAGCAGTTCAGCCTATCAGCCCTTACACACTAATGATCTTTGCATTTAGTTTTGCTACGTACCTACACATCCAGAAAGTACTGAAATACTTGGCCAAGGAGTAGCATCTAGTACTTAGAGGTATCTATTGTCTACATGGTCAGCTTATACATTGTTCAGTGCTCCTGTAGATACTTGTCTGATCTATCACCTTCAGCAAGGGGTTACCACCTTTGGTCAGGTGCCTTAGAGTTTTGGAAAAAGAACTGCTTAGCCCATTGTCTCCAAAAGAAAGGGGGGAAAAAAGAAATCTGGGGACTATTTGAGGGAGTGACTGATCATTTTTGTCTAAAAGCATATTGGGTTTAAGTGTGTTTTTATGGCTTTTAACATGTATAAGTCACTCCTTGGTACAGGCAGTGAAGCTTTTCCCTGGTCTACAGAAGCAGTGTCTGCATTTTGGCCCACACCCTAAAGCAATGAGATTTCTTCAATCCCCTCTCCACCACCTCAGAACAGCTGATCAGCTTTAGTTATGTTTGATAGAAGCACAGAAGTCTGGGGATAGTTATCCCTGTGGTACACTGGCAGTAGTTAGCCAAGATAAGAACATTGCCTTGCAAGTACAGTCATGGATGAAAACTGAGAGTTCAATGTACATATGTACACAGAAACCCAGGTGGGAGCCACAGCACCATTGGGCTGTGGAGCTGATGGGAGTGTGACTTCATTATTTTGTCTCTTTTCTCCTCATTTGCTCCTTGTGAAATTGTTCTTAGTTTTACCTGTCTTCATGAAATTGCTGTCATCCTCACAACTTTAAGATCCCTCTCCTGCAAATGGTAGCCAGGACTTGTATTTTGATCTATTTATCTGTGAGTTATTGTTACTTTCTTGAGGCTTAGCAGATTAGATGACAGAGGGAGACAGGAGGTGTCCAAAGGAGAGACGTTGAGCATCACAAGAGAAAGACAAGTCAAGACACCTACAAGCTTGCTAACAAAGTACAGTCTGCACTGCCCTAGTAAGAATCTGCAGTTTAACCACATGAGACTGTCCTTTTCTGAGAAAAAAGCAAAGCATCAAAGAATTTCACCTCTGTCCTGGGGGTGCCAAGGAGGAAGGGGACCAGGGCCAGCCTTTCACTGGCGCAGCACCTCACACGGGGCCTGGCCCCTCATGTGGGCTGGGGGCATCAGCTGGGAATGGCCCTGCACCTCCCTCATCTTTGCTTGTCCTGCTGGTTATTTCTTCCAAGCTGATGCCGTGCTGCCATGCCGCCCTGCTGCTCTCAGCGGCTGTCCCCTTCCTTCTGCCATCCCTGGCCATCTGTGTCCCCACAGCAGGCAGCTGCCCTGCCATGCTGCACCGCTGACCCAGCCCACACACCCCACAGCCTCTGGGCAGAGGGGAGTACAGCAGGGGGACGCAGGTCCTCCTGGCCTGTGAGTGAGGCCATGGGCTTGGGGACGCTACCAAAATGGCTGCTGCCTGTGCTGGGGCCTGGCTGCGCCTTGCCCAGCACCTTGGTGGAGAAGAGAGAGGGCCTGGGCCTCAGCAGGCTGGGGAGGTTCAGGGTGAGTGCTAAACTGTGGCTACAGCAGTCCTGGATGTGCTTTGTAGAAATAGATACACTCCTTCCCACTTTGTGCAGGTAGGTGGGCACCCACCATCCCCCAGGCTGGGCTGTGGAGGGGTGTCTTCAGGCTCCCCATGGGCTGCCCGCCATTTATGCTCTCCTGTGGTGCAACCTGTTTTGGCTCCTCTCACAGTGGGGAAGTTGATGTGCTGTCAGGTCTCTGTGGGGCTTTTAAAAAAACCCCAACCTTTCTGCTTTGTTTCCAGAAGCATGTTATTTTCTGCTAGCAGAGGGAGCTGAGCTGACTGGCAGGTGGGCAGGCAGCCGGGGCTGAGGCAGGAGCAGTGTGGGCAGCCCACATGGCAGCCTTGCCTGTTGGGGTTTTTGCCACCCTATCTCTGCATGTAAGTTGCAAGCTGCCCTGTGAGAAATGCCACACTTCAAGCTTGGTTCTGAGGGCTTTAGGGACATCAAAGCCCCCAGGTAAAGAAATATCTTGAAAGTATTTCTACTATTTTATTCACATCTTGATTTTTACTACTTTGTATATATTTATAGCACAGTGGTGTCAACCTGCTCCAGCAGGTTGGAGAGGCAGTGCAGACTATTTGCTGAATTGTGGGAAAGCACACAGATCAGGTTCTGGATTTTGCTACTCCTGATGTTGCCAAATGCTGGTGTTTAAAGCCCTGTACAGCACAGAAAGTGTCCTCAGGACGTGGGGACTAGAGAGCTAATGCATTGTGGGACTGCTGCGTGTGTGAGAATCCTGCTAAAACAGGCATCGCCTTTTGAAAAACTCTTTAGCCCAAACTATTTTAGTAACAAGTAAAATCTTGCTTTGAGCTAAAAAAAAGTCATAAAAAATTATCTATGTCTTCAGTTTTATGTGACCAGAAGAGATACCTGGCCCTCAGTGTGATCCTTTCCTCACAATAAGCAAGTGAGCAAATGAGCCCTCCAAAGCTGCATGTGCTGAAGCTGTGTCCCTGAGGTGCTGAGCTCTTCTTTACCTAGCCTTTAAATTAAAGGGAAGAAAGAACATCTTTTTTTTCCTGGTTGAAAGCAATGCAATAAATAAGTGCATCTTCTTCTCCTTTGAGTTGCAATTTATAGGCACTGTTCCTCAAGAAATTGGCTTCTGTGCATGAAAGCCATAAAATATACATGCCATTTGCAAAAGATACAGCCTCCACTGTACATTTTCTGGTTTATTCACAAAGTATCTCAGTATAAGCCTGCCACAGAGAGAGGGTTAAGGAAGTGTGCAAATGAGTTCAGCTAATGCTTTTGTAATGGTGCTAAAGAAATGGTCAAGATTTTCCATTAGCCTCATGTAGCAGAAACAATTTGGCTTGCTAATGGAGAGCAACAGAGTTTCACCCAAAATAGGACCCAAAAGCATTTTTCTTAATGAGGACTCTTGTGGCTTAAGATTTGATTGAGTGTTGTTTAATTTCTAATAAATATGCAATACATTATATTACAGTGTATATCCTCAATGGTTAAACATTCAAACCTGGAAGATGAGGCCTTGACTGAAATCAGAATGAGGTTAGGTATACAGATAGTGGAAAACGATGTGGACAAACTGAAAGGAGAAGGTGGACAACGCCTGACTATGGCAGTCAGTGGATGCTGAACACAAGCTTAATTATTTTGCCTCTCCCTCCCTAAGTAGCCCACTAATGTCTGTGGTGGTGCCAAGAGCAATTTTGTTTAAAGTAAATCCCATCTTTCACTCTGGTTTCAGCACTGAAGCCGAAAGGGTGTGTGGGTGCAAGAACAAGGCTGGGGCAAAACAGCTTTCCACTGAGCAAACCCACATACGTGATTTCCTTGGCTGCTGTAGGTTTGTACTGACTATCTATTAGGTAGACCTGGAGTTTTGGTGGTAGCCCTCTACCATGTATACTTATCTGCTCCTTGTCTAGTTGGCTGATCTTTAAAAAAATCCAGATCTGTCTGTATGGTTTGTCTACATTTCTCTCCCTTGACCCTTTCCTATATCCCCAGCAGTGGCACCTGCATGGGCCAGCAGATTTACAGTTACCCAGTGCTTATATAGTGTCTATGTGGTAAAAGTAAATCTGATGTAGAAGAATCAGCTGGCTTTGGTTTTGCTTGAGAAGGCTGTCTGACAGTGGCAGAAGAACAAGAGGAATGCAAACTGATTATTCCTTGGAAGGGCAGGAAAAGAGGAAGCTGAGATATTTGGCACCCAACCTGAGAGGGAACCTTTGCTGGTAGGTAAAATTTGTTTGTACTAGCAAACAGGAATGCTAACTTCCCTTCTCTTACTGAGGAGTTTAGCACCCTAGAACAAAATGCAAATTAAGTCTGGAGTCATCCCTGCCCTCCATTTTTCATTTCACAGAGTAATACAAGTTTTGATACACTACATTGAAGAATACACCAAGCTTTGTGTGAACTGCCAAAAAAATGCAGCTTCTTTCATGTCGCACTGCAAATGTGTACACAACCATTTCCCTTGAATCCAAGGAGTTAAATGTTCACATATGTAAGGCACACTAGGATCAGAGCCTTAGGTAATCTAATGATACTGGATAGCTTGACTGTGCATCATTAGCTCAATGATGCACCAAGCTCAGTGAGAGGAAAGAAAACCCAAAAGAAACTAACCCCCAAACCCTGAAATATATTTGTGAGAGAGTCAGAAATATGGAGGGAAAGAAAAACAATCAATATGTCTGTAGTTCATATAAGACACGGAAAAAGTTTTGGTGTTTGTTTTGCTTTGTTTGTTTGCATCAAATATGTTATTCAGGCTAGAAATGCAAAATGAGAGAACAACCAGTGAGGAATTTAGACCATCCCTGTGGTGTGTGAAGCCCCACTGGATCAAACAGAGAAGAAGCAGGTGCTAGAAAATATATATATTCAAAGCAATATGGACACATGTAAGCACCAAACTGCAAATTGGACCTGAAAAGCTGACTCTGTCTTTGCAGAGCTGTGTGCTCTTCTGCCGAGACCTATCGATGCATCCTGTTCAGCCAGAGCTCCCCAGCTCAGCTGTAAGTTACTTTGCCCATAAGGGTGTTGAACAAATATTTTGTATCCAAGAGAGACTCATTAATGTCTTTCAAACTGGATGCAAGTTACTCATTATTCTTCTGCATAAGTCTAGTAATGGAAGCTTCCTCCAGAGATGCCCTACACAGATGTCTTTAGGCAATGTTGATGGCATGAAGCATGAATTGTTTTCACAGAAAGATTTATAACTTTATAGCCTTTCCAAGCCTAAGCAGTGCATGTGGACTGAGAACCAGCAGCAAAGGTTTTCTGACTTCTGCACTGGCCTAGAGAAATCATTTCGGTCTAAATTTTTGCTGTTCTGCATCCTCAGTGCGAGGAATGAAACGTCAGGGGTTTTTCAAAGCTACTTAATGTTTCTGCCTGCTATTTGAATCGAAGCTGCAGGGTTTGAGTCCTTATTAACAAAAAAAAAAAAAAAAGACCCCCCCAGCCCTAAAAACCCCAAGCCCATGGATCTTAATCTAGGGCTCCCCAAATCAGAAGCCACTTTGAAAGACATGCAGAAGCACAGAACAGGCGATAGATTTCCATATCCTGCAGGGTTTTGGCATGAATCCCCTTCTTTGGTTCCAGGCAGAAAAATACAAAGGGACGTCTGTGAATAGGACCTCACTGGGTGTCTAACCCTCTGAGTTGAAATTTGCTGTGCAGAGGATAGTCTCGGCCTACATTTTCTAGTTATTATATAGAATTTGTTTCCTGCTAAGCTAGGAAAAAAAAAATGTATAAAAATATAAAACTCACCTTACAGAGCTACTTCAATCTGTACAGGCAGAATTTGTACCAGAGGAGTTGACATTGAACAGAGTAGTTCAAGGGAGACACCAAAGCTCAGCAGAGACATCCTTTTAAAATTATTTGTCGAGTCTGCAGTATTTTGTAAGTTGATCCAAATCACATTCTGGAGTAATACCATTAAAGTCAACAACAAGCAGCCAGGATGAATCTAGCTCTTAAAGTGCCATTCAGGCTTCTTGAAAGACGCATCACAATGACTCCTTTAGCAGTCATTAAACCAATTATCATCCCAGTCTATTTCCAACAATTATCATCATAGACTTTTTGGGTTTAATCAGCTTTTTAATTGACCCGTGAATAAGACAGGAGATACAAAATTCTCTCCTGATACCTCAGGTGTAACTGTTACGCACTTAGCGTTGCTGTGCACATGAAATACTCCACACTGTAATACTGATCTGAGACTGGGGGATGAACTAAAATATTCCTATAAATTAAAGCTAAAAACAAAAGAAACACAACAAAGGAGAAAAAGAGAAAGTAGTAATCCATAAGTAGAATGTCACCACTATTGATTAAAATTTCTTCTGGGGCTTCCTCACCAGCAAACTTTGGAACTGGAAAAGTTATTATTTTTGTTCCCCCCAAAAAACCCTGTATGCAACACAGAATAAATTGTAAGCGACACAAAAAGTTTTGACCATCTCTGAAGGGCTACAATTATTGAACTGCATTGCAGAAATGCCTTCAGACAGTTGCTTAGGACTTTAAAAAGAAATCAGCCATTTAGGCACATGTCCCTCCTGCAAGCAACTAACTTTTTTAACCCCACTCGCCTTGGTACAGCACTGCAAAGAGGCTTGGATGCAGCAATTTGCGGGATTTGGCGCTGTGAGCCCCGCAAGCACTTAGCAAAAGCAATTGTGTAGCTCTGTTGAAAAGCCCGCATATTGTGCCATGGGGAGCCAGCACTTTTTATCTGTTGGCACTGTTGGTGACAAATATTAAAATAAAAAGTATGACACTATAGGTGCTTCAAAATTCAAACTGCAAGTTTCCTACTGAGGGACTTCTAACCATGTAATAAAGTGCAGGGAAGAAAGCAGAGTTCAGACCCCATGCTGTAATAAAGGCAAGAAAATCTTAAGTGTTCAAATACATAATTCATTCTCTTCTGAGACTTTCTGCTAGGTTTCTACCAGTAAAGATTTTAATTTGTGCCCAGATGATACATTCTTTTATTTCTCTTTTATCTCTAGAGACAGCTGGGAGAGCACTGGGGCAGACCTTCTCTTTTTGGTGGGTGAAAGCAAATGTTGATGACGGGTCAAAAAGCTCTTCTGCAGGGCCAGCCAGGGCAGAGGAGGAAACCCCCATTCTTACTGTGAAAGCACTTGCAAGAAAGGGCCTACAACAGTCAGTGAGTTTTGTTTTAAATAGAAATACTTTGCACCTTAAATGATATCTTACCCCAAGAATCTCAAAGCGCATAGCAAACACTGTCTGAACCTCAGCTTTCTGTGGGGAGGTAAGTCCCTGTTCCCTGGTGACTTGAAGTCCTTACTGCCATTTTGTCACAGATCTTTCAAAAACAGACTTTGAAGCACATGGGTTTAAAATGTTCTTATTAGTTATGATCTTGAGTATTTATTGCTTTGTTGTTCAACCATTTCTACTTGTACTTTAATTATTTTATGTCAACAACAGTACAATAATAGCAAGGAAGAAGAAACCAATAAGAAATTAAAAACACCTTTGTGTGTAGATGGGTATATGTTTCAACTACATAAATGACAAGTTATTGAGAAAATGTATCCCTGCTAAAAGTCCAGTGAAATCACTGTGTTTATATCAGGGATAAATTTGGCTCAACCATGAGAAGAATGCATGCATCTCACTCTGCAGTGGTCATTTAACCTAAATTATATACATTGCTCTGTGCACTCCCCCGGTGTTAGCGTACAAAATTGACTGGATTACATATTCAGATGTAAAGCCACATAAAAATTGGCTTTGACCTATTTACATTTTCTAATCCAGCCTCTTAAGTCTAGTTACTTTCTTTCTAAACCTGATCTTTTCTCATTTTTTTCTCAAATGTCTTCTTAGGGACTGACATCTTGGCACTCAACGCTTTAGAAACAGTTTCCTTAGGATGCGGCTGGGTCCTCCCACATGGCTATTCGGGCAGAAATGCTTGACATTATGAGTTCTGTGCACCTTTCCTATTTCTTCTATGAGGAAGCCCAGGAATAGTTTGCATATTCAGTATTTAAGGCATTTTAATTTTATTTCAGTAATTATGTTTTTACAAAAGAGTGCTAGAAGCTAGTGTTTCAGTTTTCCTCTTGCTCGTTTATTTAGCATATCCCTTCATTGGATAGCATCTGAGGGGTGCCTTAGTGTGCTGTTTAGCTTTTTCAAGTTCTGCCATTGTGTTAGTGATGATCTAGAGCTATGGGGTAGAGTTTGTTTATAAGGAAGAACCAACGTTATTTCTCTAAATGAAGTAATAATAAATGTAAAAGAACAATCCTTCAAGCAAGTGAAATAATAATAAGACTTTTTAAAGGACAAGTTTTCAGGCATTAAACCCATCTCCTGTTTGTTTTGTTGGTGGTGGTTTTGGTTTTGTTTTCAGAGCCATTAACAAAGCTTTCAACTTTATAGATCCCTCTTTGTACACAGCTAAACTCCGCAGCCCCTCCCAGCCTCTTTATGAGTCCATGTGCTTCACTGCATCAAGACTGCCATCCCTGTTTTCTTAGGACAGTACCGTGACTGTATATGTCACTGTCTTCACCCCAGTTGGTGTGCAGCAGCTTGTGCAGAGCACTGCAGTGCAGTTCTCCCACACTGGTTATCTTGTGCTGATCACACATGCCACCATCTTGCAGAAAAGTGCAGTTGTGCCAGTCTTCTCTCTTTTGGGTAAGAAAATCTGTGACCCCAGTGAGCTTCCTCAAGATTCCTGTTGGTGTCAGGGAAGCCAGGGCATTGGACTGCAGATGCAGGCAGCACCCAGTTTCCATTTGGGTCTCCCACGGGAGGGTATAGTGTATCAGCAGCTGAAGTGAGGTCCCAGGGTGCAGGCTCCCTGTGCTTTCCCGCATGGTAGCCCAGCAGTGCTGTCACACAGCAGAATGGGTGCTGCCAAAGCTGGCTCTGGCCCTCTTGACAGACCTTTGCTACAGTGCCAGCTGCTCTGAAACAGCACAGGTCCTCAGTTCCAGTGCCTAGGCTTGCTCTTTCTAAAACATATTAACATTATTCCATGCTGCTTTTCAACAGCTCTTCAGGGCTGGAAGAGAACTAGCTCTGATACCTTAGTGCAAGAAAGACTAGTAATTAGAAGAATGAGCCTGGTGCAGCTGGGTTGAAATGTGTTAAAACAAACAACTGAAAATTAAAAACAAAAACCAAACACCACAAACCATGAAGCACCCTCTGCCTACTTCAGTTTAGGGGAAAGGTCTCTCTGACTCTACCTGCTCTGAGGCTAGATTGAGGCTCTTTGACTCTGCTCTGAGACTTGCTGACACTACTGATTCAACACTGTATCAAGACACTCCAACTGTGATCTGAGACCTGGAGCAGAGCGGGAGCATCTTGACACAGTGTCAAAACAGCAGTCAGAGCGCATGGACGCAGCACTGAAAGGCTTTTGTCTCCCAAATGAAAAGGAGCTGGATTATTTTCATCTCTACCACCCCACCACCCCCGCCTTTTTTCTCTTTTATATATATATATATATATATAAAATATTGTTAGCTTTCTCTTAAATAAAAAAATCCACAGTTTATTTGCAGGAAGAAAGGGCGACATGTTCCCACACACACTTCTTGTTTGATAAAGCAATATGACACACAATGGTTTAACTGTACAATGCACTTCACTAAAGCAAAGTTCTTTGGCTTTGGAGAAGTAAAAGGCTATATTCAGAAATTATTCCATTTTAGGAATCAGAAGAGAGATTAATCCTTTTGTACTGCTGCACATCAATCATCTGCATCTTTGTGCATGTTTGTGTTTGTTGTGTATTATGGAATTACATTTTTGCACACTAACATTCAGTTTATCTGACGAATCATTTTGGACATAAGTGTTGTTCGTCCCTCTGCCCACGATATTCTATGAATGCAGGTACTTGAGTGTTGAGCAATATTCAGCAACAAAAGAAATTAGTTCAACTGTTGGAGTGTGGCAGTCCCTGCTGAGACAGGTTTCTTTTCTGCAGATGAAATGGTCTTAATGTTACATGGACTGTGACTTTATAACAGGTTAAACTAATTTATTTTAAGAATGAGAATCCAGTTGAATTTACTTTTCCTTGCTGGGGTCACAGGTACCAAAGAATCAGCAAAACCATCTACTAAATGTTTTATAGATGGTGGTGGTTTTGCTGAATGTTAAATGAAAACAATCCATTAAAATAAAAAATGAAAATTCTTTTTGTTTCCTTTTCCTCTTGGGCCTTCCCAAAAGGAGGTCGACACCGACCCAGTTTGAAAAATACTTACCTAAGCCAATCACTGCCCAGCATGTATTCCCTTGAGCAACTTGAGTGGGCATGATGCCATCCGAACAGATGGGCATTACTGTAGGCAACCAAGAGACCATGCATGTGAATCAAGTATGGGTGTTTACAGCATCATTTCCCTGATGAGAATGTCAAAATGGCAGCCCAGTCTGAGCCTTTGGCTCAGTTCAATTGCATTTGACTAATTCAGCTCTAAAATGGACAACTTCACAAAATAAATAATTAGCATTAAGTTAGGTGCTCATGATTTTACTTCACAGAACTGGGTAGAGTAAATGGGCAATGGACTCATTGAAAATACTATGCCTGACTCCTCTCTGTATCAGGAAGGGCTGCTGTTTTGTAAAATGAGGGCAAAGCAGCCTTCTCATCTCTTCTAACTATAGCATAACAAACAGGCATGTGAATATTACAGATGTACTCTGAACTCAATGCAGGAAAATTGTCAATTTTTTAAAGAAGGCATCTTATTTCAGATCAAAATTCACACAGTGCAAAATGAGACTTCCATTCATGATGCATTTGAATAATATACCAGTGCAAGGTCAGGTCCTTGAAGTTACACACATTGAATTAAGATTTCACTGATTTCTTGATGAGAGATGCACCTAAGAGTTGCAACGTTTTTGAGCCCAACACTGAGTGTAACTCCTGTATCTGCTGAATGGAGTGATTTCTACTGAATTGTCATTGGAAGTCCTTGACCATCTGTTACAAAGAAGACTTTAAGTACAGAAACAAAGCCTGGATTTGAGTATTAAATCAACAACTTTATCTGCTTTAACAAGAAAGATTATTTTATATATATGGGAGCTTGATTTAAAGCATGTGTCTGAAATGTTGTTATTTTACCTTTATTTCGATGGTGGGTTTTATTTTCTTTGCACTGATTTCTGTATGGCTGTGTAATAATAACTGCTTATGTAGCCTTCAGGTTTAGACTTCATAATCTATGTAGCTTCTTGCTTTCCTAAGTGAGTGGTAAGCCACTTTGAATTTGAAGAATTGGGATGCTGCAGCACCATCAATATCAGGTATTAAATACTTGACTGCACATTTTGTTCAGCAATAATACAACATCTTACTCATAATAGCTAAAACTTCCTGCATTTTAGATTTGTATTACTTGTTCCTGTTTTGTTCTGTTTTCTTGGAAAATAATCTGATTTCTGCTTGGGAGGCTTTTAAGAAGTACCTAGTGGGGTTTATATCTAGTCCTATGCCTTGGTTGGGGAATTCAGGGCAGGGGGCAGGGGGGGAAGGCAGCTTTTCAAAACCAGAAACTGAAAATAAAAATAGTGGTTTCCTAACACATGGTTGGAACAAAGAGTACCTAGAGTGTATCTTTTCCTGTATGCAAAATATTTCAACGTTTTCCTCTCTTCAAGCTATCAAAATCAGCTTTTTCATTTGTCTTCTATAATGTGTTATGATGGCTCCGACTTCTGCCATTAGACTTGCTAAAATGCTCTGTTACCTTGTATTTCATTTTCTAGGGAGTGTAATGTTTATTTTCTTGCTCGATGTCATGGTAACAGAAACACTTCCTTTATATTATATCTAACTTTGCGTTTTAAATACAAGCAGGGCAGGTTGGAGATTGCTGTGTGTCCCATGTGGAAAGGCAGCACTAGCTTTCTGGGTTCCAGCACATACTCCCAGCTGTTGCTGTTGCTCTAGGGTCACAGATGCATCTCACACTGAATCGGTTAAAAATGCAGTAGCTATGCTTGGGGACACAAGCTCAAATTTTCAGGGCCTGATTATTCTGTTAGTTTCATATGTGCAATTCCCACTGAAGTCAGCAGAAGTAGTACATGCAAACCTGACAGGCTAATTTGGAGCCCAGAACTGCAAAGGATGTAAACATACATCTGATTTCTGTGGGTACACAAGGACTAATTCTCACCCATCTCCATGATGTTAGGATTTACCATTGCTTTTAAGAATCTGGATGGATCCAAAATTATTATGTTACTTATTTATATTTTATTTTCAGTGATCAAGGAAGAAAAAGAGATCTGAAGTATATGAGCTCATGTTGGACAAGCCCAGAAAGAAAAATGTGTTCTGTGGTGCTCTAAAACTGAGGTAACAGTGTATGGCATATTATGTATGGAGAAGAAATGTGAGACCCTGAGGGATGAAAGCAAACTAATCAAAGGAATAGCTAATGGCCTAGCAGGAGAACAGGGAACAACCTGCTTCTTACAGAGCCCACTCAGTTCAGAGAGCCAGAGTACAGACTGTTGGGACCTGAGCCCAAGATCCTGATGATTTATCCAAAGAGGGTCAAATTCAAGGCAAATTCTTTATGTCTACATATTTTATTCTTTTATCATAAATGGACAATTTCTTCCACACAGGGAACAGAGCCAAATATTGAGGCTGGACTGCTGCTGCCATGTTTGCACAGGCATCTACAAAATGACTCATGCCTGCACTCCCACAACAGAAGAGGAGTAATATTGCTGATCTGGTTGGCTTGCTGTGACTGATCAGCATCTTGGGCAAAAATAAATAATTGTCAAGTAAAAAGGATTTAGCCCCTGCATCGTTAGTAGGTGATCTGAGAAGATGACCAATAAGGTCTAAGCAAGCTGCCACCTGTTCCAATAAGTGAAGGAGGATCAAAGACACCTTTAATACAATGCTCCTAGTCTCAGTATTAACTCTCTTATCTGTTTTCAGATTAATGGGACTGAGAAATGTGAGAAAGTGGAGGCAGCAGTGATGCTGATTACACTGGAAGGTATGGCAGTTTGTTGAACTAATGGAGAACAGAATTACAGATGTCCATAGGAATTGAAGGAGACTTAAAATAAAAAGGAAGGGCAGGCAGTGCAGTCTGAAAAATGGGGAGCATGACAGTTTCCTGTGCCCTCTCTCTGGAAGCCTACAGCTTTGGGAAATGGTGAAGCTGTAGTCTTATGAGTCCCAGATTTCTCTGGCATCTCCAAATACAGTAGTTAATATTTGAAGAAGGAAGTGGAAAGTGCTGTTTGTATTAAGACCTATTAATGAGCAGTTTTTAACTATGTATCATTTTCCTGTAATGACAGCAGAGGACTATGCCACTGAAATAGAGTCGGAGTTACTAGCCTGTAACACTGAAAAAAACTAGTTGTGACCGAGGATGTTTAAGGCTCATGAGTGAAAATGTATGTGTAAGATGGCCACAATACAAGACGGCTCCAGGAATGAGGAGCTTAATTACCTTAAATTAAATATTATATTAATTTCACATGGTCCGAGATAGCTAGATTTGCTTTTATCTTTGTTGAAACACCTAGCCGGTCAAACACAGCACCCTCACACAGCCTGGGACGGGAGGTATGAGCTCCCCCTTCCATGCCCCACTCCGCTGCGATTGCAGTGCCTCTGAAATCCTGCTCGCCTGGGGGACTTGCAAACCGAGCCCCTGGGCTCGCATAGTGGCATCAGGAGCGCTAATAAGGCGGGTCCCGGGCTCCGGGGACGCCGGGCGCCGGCGGGCAGAGCTGAGCGCGCGGCTGGGCAGAGAGCCCCGCGTGCCACCGCCTGAGGCGGGAGGCGGCGCGGGCCGGCGGGCAGCGGGGCCGGCGGGCAGCGGGGCCGGGGCCGTCCCTGCGCTGGGGCCGGGGCCATCCCTGCGCTGGGGCCGTGCCCTGCTCCTGCATGGGCTTCGATCAACGAGGGCGGCTCTCTCCCCCGCCGGGCTCTGCACCCTGACCGCGAAACCCTGGTTTGGGCGGAAATGACGGACGTGTTATAAAGACTGGCTGAGAAAAAGTAATCTTTAGGTGAGGAGACCTCTTCGGTATGGCCAAGAGGCGGCCTTGGAAGTTTCTGTCAGGAAAGCGAAAAGGTTTAAAACGTGCAACAATCACCCACAAACTAGCTTTTGGGGAATTTGGCAGTTATGTATTAAAAGCAGATCCTGGTTTTGTGCCTATAGATAATGGATAGACAGATTTATGCTGAGTCTGTCCTTCAGCATCTTGAGGGAGCACTGTGTTGACCCATCTCTCCTGAAGTGGCAAGGCAGCGGCTCCATTCTGGGGGTTGCCCTCTGCTTTTATGTCTCTACTGTAGCTGTTCTGGCTCATCCAATGAATTTAGGTTCCTGTTAGAGGCTTATTCCTACAGGGAGCAATATATGCAGCAGATGTGTAATGACACAAACAGCCCTTTAGAAGAAGCCACATTTTTTCAGTTGGCCCAGATACGTTCCTAAGTGAGAATGGCAATGCAAACCAACTGAAGACGTGTACAGGCTTGTCATGCTGCACGCTAATCCTGCTCTCTGCACAAGCTTTGGTTCTGGTTTGCTGGTACCATGTATTTAGTCATTGGACTTTCACTGCATATCTGAGGTAATACTCCTTGTCTGTTGACAGGCCTTGATAGCATTTTCCATGCACTTAGCTAAGTTCTTCCTACTCACCTGTCACAGGGGAGGGATGAGTTTTCTCACTTCATGTGACAACCATGATGTGAACAGTTGGTCTAAGTTTTGCATGCTGATCATAAGACAGCACATGAATTCTGCACAAAAGTAAACACAATTTGTACTTCATTGCATTTATAACTAGAGGGTAAGGGTGAGTTAATAATCAGGAAACAGCAATGCTATTTGTACCTATCATAAATGTGTTTACTTCAGAATAGAAGCAGACAAATGAATGCAAACTAAAAGTGCTCTTTTGTGAATTTGTTTTGCAGGTGTTTTCACTTCATTGATACTTTTGATTTAATGCTGCTACTAACTGTACACTGTAAAGTGGAGCCAGCATTTGGAAAAGACAATTTGTTCCTCAAGGAAAGGAATGAGCAACGATGTTTCAGTGGGAGGCTGCAAGCAGAGTGTTGATATCACACTTATCTGTGACTCAGTTTGCAGATTCTCTCCTTACACACAGGTATGTTTTGATAGAACTTTGCACTTGTCTGTAGCATCATTTCTTTTTTCACCTTACTTGCAGTTGCTGCAGGTTCCTGATGAAAGAGCCTGCACTGATTGTTTCTGTTTCTGTTCTGCTTACTTGTGTGTCTTGCCTGCATTTTGCATAAAATCTAATGACAGTGTGGGTGCAGGAGGGGGAAGACAGATTCAGCAAGCTGATCTGATGGAAAACTGGTCTCCCCAAAATTAAACAGAAATACAGTCTTCTGTCATGTGAGGAACTGATTCATATAGCAATTGTATGGTGTTCATATGCCATACAAAGGAAGGGTTTGAAATCTGTAGGTAACTTGTGAGAAGACAGTGTGAGCAGGACCATCCCCTTGGTGGTAGTCTGCAATTACACTGGGACAATTATACTGGGAAGTCTTTTGTAACTCTTAAAGGCAACTGAATGTATGAGAGGTCAGTATGAATTCACATTTAGGAGTGCACACATATTACACAGTAGCTGGTGTCTGCATTAGAGACTTTATGGAACCAAGTTTTATGGAAACAATGTTGAGGCAGAATTTGCTTTTGGTTTCTGTGTTATTGTATATAAAAGGAAAGTCCAGGAATTTGAGAAATTATGTACAAACCAAACAATCCAATGGGTGCTTTTCTTTCTTTTCCTTCTTTTAAAATACACTACATCTGCTTGTACTACTCAGGTGGTACCACATCAAATCTGCTGAAGAGCTTTTCCCTTCTCATTTCATAAGATCTATTGCATTGTTTACAGGGTATTAAAGCTATGTGCAAAGGTTGTTCTCAAACAGCACAGAACTGTAACTGTCACCAGCGTCCTGTCTTGAGATCCTTTTCTGTGTGCTCTTATGATTGTCATTTAAGTTACTTATTTTTAAATTACACCTGAATCAGTATTTCAGATTATCTAGGGGGAAGTGTCATGATTCAGGAGAGGCCTGATGTAGTGGCCTTATTTACACTGAGGATTTCTTCAAAACAGAAGTGTTGATAACAGGCAGTTTGTGAAGCTCCCTGTAAGAGCAAGGGTGGTGGATTATTCCACTTTGATGCTTTTGAGTTTTTTCAAAAGTGTCTCTGTGGCAGCTGCTTAAATTCTGCAAATATTTGTGGCTCAAAAGCATACCCTTCTCTATCTCTTGTGTGATTAGAAAATAATTTATAGGGTTTATTCCCTTCTTACAGTGATACAGTAACAATGGTTTTATTACATATGAGGAGTCCATGTTTCACAACAAAAATAGATGTGTGTAGTCCTTAGATCCCTAATTCTCTCTTCTCCTTCAAATGTTGAAGACTCATTTAACGTGCTTCAGATTACAGCTGTTCACGTTACTTTTTTCTTTTTCTTTCTTGCTTTCTCTCTTTCTTTCTTTTCTTTCTTTCTTTTCATTCTTTTTTTTTTTTTTTTTTTTAACTACAGCCTTGCTTCTTTTCACTCTTTAAAACAGTTCTGATCAATTTCTGTAATTCATTCTGGTCAGTGAGAGATGCTCATATTTCATCTGCTTTCCTGCAAATACGAACTTCTCTAAAGCAGAAGTATACCCCTGGCCCTATTTAATTGTGAGGGTGGTGAGACACTGGAACAGGTTGCTCAGGGAGGTGATGGAAGCCCCATCCCTGGAGGTTTTTAAGACCAGGCTGGACGTGTCTCTGGGCAGCCTGATGTAGTGTGAGTGGTCCCTATGCATGGCAGGGGGGGTTGGAACTAGATGATCCTTGATGTCCCTTCCAACCCGAACAGTTCTATGATTCTAACTCTCCTTTCTCTCCAAAGCTATGATCTTTACAGTAAGAGCTGATGAACACAGGCAGTTTGTGTTGTTTGGGTTTTTGGTTTGTTTGGGATTTTTTTGTTTTGTTAATTTGGTTCTGTCTCAATATTAATAAAAAAACATGTTTATTCGGTGCTGAAAAATGTGGTGCCAAGGGTTACAGGCTATATCTGCTACTCAGTGCTGGTTTGATTTTGAGTAGCTGTATGACTTCTTCTGGCATGCTCTACTGTCTGTGAAGAAAATCATGGGTGTGTGAAGTCAAGAGGACAAGGTGAAAGTTTGGTGCTTCCCCATTAAAAAAATAATAAATAGATGGACAATCAACTAGATATTACCTTCTTTTTCCCAATGATAACCCTGACTCCTTTTTACATAACTTTTAAATTAATTTCATTTGTAACCTGTGGTAGGGCTGTTTCATGGGCATTCTTAATGCTACTTTGATTTTTCTTCTTGTACTGTATTATAACTACTTTCCCTACCACCACCCCCTTCCTAGCTCTGCATTGCCTGTTTGCCTTCAGGCTGCACAGATTATAAAATGAGCACTCTGCTTCTGGCCACTGATCTGCAGTCTCTTTTCTGTCCTCTAATCTGCTGTTTTTTAGTACTTTGATTCCTCATGTTCTTGGGTGGCCTTTCTTATCCTTCTCTTTTGGATTTAGTGTTTTCTCTAGCTTTTCTGACGCTGCTTTCTCCACGTTCATTGTCTGTTTGGCATCAGCATGATCTGTAGCTTCGCTCTTTCTTCCTTTCATCCTTCACAAGATCTCTGCTGCATATGGTGGCCACCTTTCTTTAAAGCTGCTTTAGTGAAAGCCCTTTCAAAAACTTATGCAATCTATCATCTACCTTCTTGACGGTTCTTATCTTCACTGTTCCCTTCCCACTATGCTCCTAGTTTGAGATCTGTTAACTCTGCATGATTAAATCGGTGTAAATAGTCTTGGCAAACAGTTTTGGGTTCTGATATATTGGCTCTCCCTGGGTCCTCAGATTTCCTCCCCCCTTCTGCTAGAAAACCTGCTCTTTTCTCTCTCTCAACACCATCTCTTGAGCGCTGTCTCTTTCTCTGCTCTTTCTGTCTTTGTCTGTTGCCTCCAGGGCCTCCACTGTCACATCATACAGTTCTTCCATCATATCTGGCATTTCTGACCTGATCTTCCTCTCTAGCTTGGCAGCATTTTCTCATTAGTTACAGGCATCCCCTACTGATTCTGTTAGAATTTTAATATTTTTTTTTAAAGGTACTTCCTACAGCTTTTCTAATTTTTTTCCCCCTGTTACTTTTTAAAAAGTCTTTAGCAACCAAAGTGAACTGGTGGGGGTTTTGTGTTAGCTTACTGGCTTTCTTCCTTCCCCCCTCTCCCCCCATTGGCTTCCTGGAGCCATTCTGAAAAATCTTCTGACCATCCCATTTGTAGTGCTGAACACCAGTACCATTTCTATTGCTAAAACTACTGAGGAACATTTAGGTTGCATGTTAGCCTGCCTTTGTGGTATGAGATTTAATGTATTGAAGCTATCTAATGGCCATCATCATGCCATTTTTAAGTAATTTAATATGGTTTGTTCCAAGTGTGCTTCCCTAACAGTTTATGCTGTCAGCGTGTTGCCTTGAGCTTCCAGTTGCACAGCTTTAGCAATCTTCACCTACTGGCATTCTCTTTCCCAAGGCCAAGTTTCCCAGGAGATTTTTCTCATGTGACACAATCTTCTGTAAGCTAGAGCACTGAAGTCTCTTAGCAAAATTAGTTCATCAGTCTTTAGGACTAGGTGACCTCACTGTGAAACAGCCTTTAAAATACATTGTATGTGTCCAGATTGGCTAAGTAATTCCATTAGTATCATTCTCATGGTAGCTGAGCAGGTAGATTGTCTTATTATCACAGCACCTGAATTAAATTCGGGCCAATTTAGTAGACAGTAAACTCTGCTGGTGATATGGATTCCATGGAACTGTTTGATTCCATAAACTTCTCTTCATTTTTAATGTGAACTTTTAAAAGAGAAATATGATTATCTTTCCCCTCGTTAACATCTTTGGCTTTTAAGTAATACACACAAAATAAGTGCAAATTGAGGTGATATATTTGGTGTACTGTCATAAAAATAGGAGAGCTATCTCTTTTTTGTGTGAAAGAAAACATCTTTGAGTTAATGTTTCACCTCTTTGATATTGCCACCTGTATTGGGACAGTTAAAACTGGTTAAGATTCACAAGGATAAGCAAGGTATAAATTCCTCAATGGAGAGACTAAACAGTTAACTGCAAACAACATTTGTATTGTTTTATCAAGCATTCTTTCAAAATATGCTCAACTTCTGTTTCCTGAGATTGAGTGGGCTGCAACAAAGCACAAATAGTTTGACTTTTAAACTAGGAGAAAGAGTGACCTAGGATAGGGAAGATTGAGATAATGATAACACTTTTGATATTAATTTTTTTTTTCAACTTGGTATGTTGACTATATCATGGTGAAAGGGGATCTAGGTTTCAGTGTCAGTTGTGCCTCAAGTGTGCTTTGTGGATTTGTCTTCTTCCACCTCCATCTGCCATCTACTTTCACTTCCATGTGAACAGTAAAGCTCTGGAAACTTTTTATTTTCAGTCTGGCTGGAGTTTTACCAGTTGCCACAGTGTTTTGCTTTTGTTGGTTTTGTTGTCTTTAGAACTACCTTCATTGTTTCTTGCAAAGCAACAACATTGAAGCATGTTATGTTTGCTTTTTCAAGCCTTATTAATTGCTTCTCAAGTCTTTCCTGAAGTGTGCTAATGCTGAAGCTTCTGGACAAAACCATTTAGTGACATTACCAGGGAGTTTTCACATTCTCTCCACCTTCCCATCAACCCTATGCTCTTGGACACAGGTATAGCAGGTAGCCAGTTCCCACCAAAATGCTTGAAGTTTAGCAGTTACATGGTATGGAATACAGGATCTTAGAATGGAAATGTGACTTTAATTTATAGGCTTGGTTACTGAGTTTTTAATAACAGTATTTGCTTTAAGCGAGAAAAACCCACATGAGTTTGGGGAAACAAGACAGTTGTTCTACCAAATCATAAAAAACAGCCTGCCTCTCTGAACAGCACAGCTGTTCAGCACTTCTGGAGCAACAAGCAGCAGTTTCCTTGGATTGTGAGACTGCTGTGAAACATAGATCAAATCACTGGGGATGAGCTGAAATTCCCTGGCTCTGTGTCCTTCCTTGAAGGCACATACTTGCATTAGGAGTACAGAAACCTTGTGCTGCCTCAAGACGAGCTCCAGGAAGCATTGCACCAAGGAGCAGGCATGCTGTTGCCTTTCCTGCTCTCTATAGGACATAGTGCTCTCCGCAATGGTATAAAAGGTTACAGGGAAGCAGTTCAATTTTAGTCCTAGAGTTACAGAGATGAAAATGAGCATGCTGCTAGCATGGCAGCGGCAGCTGCCATCTAGTCAGCTACACTAGATCAGACGTTATCCTCACAATCATGATATTAAAAGTCTAATTTGCATAACTTTATGTAGCAATCTCAATTATTTCTAGTTGTTCAGAGCAGTGATTCTAGTTGGGATTGTTCAGACAAAGAATTTGGTCAATGAAATAATCAGTTCTGAAATATCTCATAGCATCTAACCGGCTATACCTTTATTGTTTCTCTTCACTACAATCTGATTAGTGCACACACCCTGAATGATACGAATCCGCTGTATAAGGTTGGTTGGTTGTTATGTTCTTTCCAGTAGAAGTTCTTTTCTGCCTCCCATTGAAAATTATACAGTAATTTCTGATTTCTCTTTGAAATCCAGTATCCTTCCTGATGCAGCTGTGCAGGTAGTATGAAGGTCTTCCATCATGGTAGTCCTTACATGATAAGTGTTACTTGACTCAGTACAACAAAAAGCTGGCTACTTCTGTGAACAACATCCTCACCAACTGTATCAGTCAAACCCCCTTGATTTGGTGTAGTCTGCTACAAAGACCTTAAAGAGGGTGCTGTAGTTGTAGGTGACAAGGGGTTTCTTGCTTATGCTCAGGGAGGCAAAATCTCCAAATCCCACTGGCCAGGCACTGTTCTTTCTACTAAGGTATCTGAGATTTTGCAGTGTGTATCACTGCTTTAAGAAGGGTTGAGTTGGAATGCCTTTTCTGCTGTTTTGTACACAATGTAAATGTTCTTCTGAAACATGGCTTACTAAATTCTTCAAGGGGAGAATTCTCAATCCTTTTGTAAAAAGAAGACTTTTACATGCAGTATTGGCAAGTAAGTATGAGATGAAAATTATATTCACAGTATTTTGTAAGGGGAGAGTGTATTCAACTAATAACTTGCTCACTAATTGCATATGTTAGTTTCTAAGAAGTTGCTGTCTCCTGCAGTATACTCGTTGCTTTCACAACTCTTGTAGGTTTTTTTAATATCACAATAATTCTACGAATTTACCAAAAGAAATAGATGGTTTAACTGTCTATTGTCACATGCAAAATCCTTGATTTGTTAAAAGAGCCATGTGGAGAGGAGGCATTTTATCTTAATCTCACTGAGTTCTGTTAAGCAGCAAAGCACCACTACCTTTGTGGCACAGAAGTCCACAGATCTGGCTCTGTGGTGGGCAGCTCCTGCAGAGATCTTGCTCAAGGTTGGAAAAGCTCACACGCTGGAGCAGTAAGACCCAATTATTAGCTCCTTCCCCCCCACCATACCAGTGTGTGTGCATGTGCACACCATTGAAGCTGCAGTCACTGGTCATACACACTCCTGGCTGAGAGGAGTGCTGGAGCTTTTTCATTTAGAGAGCTTTGTTACTTGGGATTATGTTTTGTGTTTAAAAAACTATCAGCTTTCACTGTAATGTATGACTGTAGAACATGCTGCTGTGACTGCATTTTCAAATAAGTTATTTCCATAGAAGCATAGAATCATAGAATGGCTTTGGCAGGCAGGGGCATTAAAGAATTTTCAGCAATATTTTCAGTAGTAGCTGTTGCTTTAACAAGTATCCAAACGTTCAGGAATTCCCCCCGAAACCAATGAAACCCTTCTTTCCCCAGGCTAAACACAACATGGGCATAGCAAACTGTTCATAAGTAGTCTAATTCCTTTTCCACTTCACACAGTCATTTAACAGTACAGGCTCAAGTATTTCTATGCACTGATTTCTAGGCCATTTTTTTGGAGGGAGCTTGCAACAAAGAGGCGTATGGCCTTTGTGGAGTATCCATCCAGCAGCCAGCATTCTCCTCTCTTCCCCTTGCTGGTTGTTTGTTAATCTGACAGCAGGACATCATCCTATATGTGCAATGTTTTTATATTATTCCTGTTGGAGATAAACTCTCCTTTTTAGTGTTTTGAGAGGTGGTTTTATGGTTTTGTTTTGGTTTTGCTTTTCCTGAGGCTATCCTGCGATATTGAGACCACCGTGGTTTTGGCAAATAGTTATTTTTCTTGTGTTTGCTTCTTTTAGAAGTTCCATTTCAGGTGAAGAGGGTTCTACTACATGTGCTAGGTGTCAAGTGAAAATATCTTTAAGCAGGGAAAAAGTGAACTAAAATAAATTAGTAATCCAAGTAGGCAAAAATAAAGAAAAATATTGCTTGTATCTCCTGTTACATACTGCAAAATGATTTAAATACACTGTGTAACTTGGTTGTGAGCAACACTTCTTTTTGTCTTTTAACAGCTCTCAGAAAAATTACATGTAGTTCAGCAGTGCTGCTGGTTACCAAAACCTCTGTGATTCTGAGCATAAGGCTGTGTCTGTCAAACAATGCCCATTCAATTGTGCTTATTTTTCAGAAGATCACAGATTAGAGTGCCTTTGCACTATGATAATGAACTAGGATTTTAGGCATTTGACTTGTTTCTGTTGCAGTCTTCCAGAGAGAACTTAAATGAGACAGTTAATCTTACTTTCTCAAGCTCCTTACAAACATTTGAAGTAATTTTGGATATGGACAAGCCCTAGGAAGGTCTTCCCAGCTTTAAGGCAATCATCCGTGCTTCTAGCTACATGTCCCTCCCTGTCTTTTTTCATGCATTGAGATGCTTTAGCTTTTTATTTTTCTATTTTCTGGCTAATGGAAAATATGTCTGTCCTCCTTTGAGAATGATTGGAAAGACATTTTGAGAGATTACTGGAATTATGCCAATTTAGAATGCACCTTAATTGCAAAATGCTTAAGCTCGACGTTGCAATTCCCTAAGCACTATTCCCATTTTGTAAGCTAATTCAGGTGTAGGATCCTCATTAAAGAGGATCTGGAGGTGGAATACATGTGTAGGTCATCATATGTTTGGAGCATGGGCTGATCTTGAGTTCTTCATTACATTGATAATTCAAAAATGTGCAGAAGGCTTGCAGCTTTGGAAGTTCTTTCTTGCTATTTTGACAGTGGCTTTATAAATAAACACAGAAATGCACTGTTGAATTCGAGTTTCTGGGCTGTGTTAGCTGATGTTGTGTTTAAAGCAAGTGAGCAGAAGTTGAAACGTAGCAGTGGTGGTCATTCAGCCTTTGGGAGCTGGGTAGCAAGCTCAGACTATCTTGCTCAGTGACTGTATATTAGTGGTGTAGTGCATTGTTGGTTTGGCTGTCCAGAAGAGGAGCAGTGAATGACAGTACAGACTTCCATTGGAAGGACTGTCTTTTGCTATTGCTGCTTCAGAGGAGGTGGTTTGAATGTGTCTGAATTGAGCCTTATGTTTGAAATGACTCAACTTGCCTTCTAAGGAGAGTTTGAGGAATCATGCTGCACTGTGAGTGATGACCAAAGGAACTCCTTCAGATCATTTTTGTAGTAATGCATCAGTTAGCATGCTCTCCCTGTTTGTGTAGGGGAAGGTGGCTGTACGGAGCCTAAGTACTGTTTCCACAGGTCTTATTCTTCCTTAGTTGCCTTATTCATCCCTATCAGCAGCAGTGAATGACTGCTGGTGAAAATTACAGCAATCTTTAGGTTGCTATTTTGTATGGTGAGTTCAGAGTCATTTGCACATCACTCTCTAAGTTCAGCTTTGCTCTGTGGCATCTTGAGTAACTGGATTTTGAGTTCTGCAGCTCCCTAACTGAAACTGAAGTGGTAAGCTATCATCTAAACGGGAGAGTGCAGTCTTTCTAACATGGAAGTTGAGGGAGAGATTCTGAAGTTAAAACTGACTATTTTTTATTGCATAAAATTAGTTTTTATAGTGTAGATTTCTTGGTTTCATGAATATTTTATCAATATCTTTTCAATAAAAGCAGTAAAGCTGAATTAGCTCCAGTCCTACAGTAGTTTTTAAGTTAGTAAGAAAGTAGATTTAAATATCCTGGTTATTATTTTTTCTATGCACCCTGTAACAGAGGATGTAGAGTATTATTTTCAGTCATGTCTTCTTAAGCTTTCATAAGAGGACCTAAAGTTGTGATAATTTTAAAGGACATGCTCCAGTAGATGAACTTTTCAAATGAGACAAAGAACGCTTTTACTATAATTCTCTTGATAACCCTTAATAATGAAGTAGTACATAAAAGGCTTCTAGCAAAATGGGCAAACCTTCCTGAAAGTTACAAAACATTTCTTTAGAAGAACATTTACTAACTCTCACATAAACTCTAAAATTTCTGTTCTTTATATTGAGTGTCTACTTTGAGGTTGACTTAGTTTTTGATCTTTTACCTTTCTTCGTCCTCTTTGCTTAAGCTTTTACGCTGTGTTTTTTATCTGTACTTCTGGCATTCTCTCATCTCTGATTGCTTTATGCTTTCAGGAGTCTAGAAGTTTTAGAATACTTCTTTAAGAACAGCTTTATTCGCACTACAGTGTGTCCATACACTTTTTTCCTTAGTTTTAAAGAACTACTTGTTTCAAAGTAGAACTTTCTTTGTAGCATTTTCTTCTTGCTAATTAGAGTGAAGAAATTTGTTAAGTCTTTCTGTCCTTAACATTTTGGATCATGGCTGTGTGACAAATGGGTAAAGAACAAAGGCTGGATTAAAACAAAAACAAACAAACAAGCAAAAAAACCCAACCCAAAACCCAATAAAAATCCCAAACCAAACCCAAAACTAGATAATATCATCCTTCACAAATCCAGCTTTCTAAAATGAAAATTGACATTCTGAATAGTATCTTGAATGTTGGGTTTTATTTTTCAGTTATCTTTCAGGAACTGAAACAAACCAACACTTAATTTGACTCTGCCATGTTGTGATAACATGCTGCTAAATTTCTTAAACTAAACAGGGAAAGGTCACATCAGTTTTGAAGTGGATACATGTGGTACTAGATGTCATGGTATTGATTTTTCAGATAATATTTTTTATTGTTTGAATATAACTGAGGATGTTGGCTATCAGAACTCTTGATATATTTGCCCAAAGTCAGGGTGTGTGCTGCTGATGTGAATGGCATGGAAGGCGATTTGGCTCAAGTGGCTTAAGTCACTTTATGCATTAATACAATTGAACAACACAGCTGTGTGAGCTCTTATACAGGGCATGCTTCATCCATGACAGAAGCAGCTGAGCTTCAGCTATAAAGTAAATGACCTTGATGTCTAATGCCTAATTGAGATGCAAAGGAGACAAGGCAGGTGTTATAAAGCTAGCTTACTTAAGTGGTGGTTAAAAAGCTGTGAGATTTACCTGGAAGTAAACATAACTAGAAATGTGAAAGTAATGATTTCTATTTTCCCTGTACTAGTGAAGAGGCAGACCATTTGTCTCTAATAAAGGGTGCTCATTTAATACTAGGCAAAATTGAAAGTTTTTCTTCTGAAGATTTTTTTCATGTTCTGTTTCAGGCTCTGGCTGGCATGGCCAGCAGTGGGCTTTCTGCTGTGAGTTGTGGACGCAGACTTATGGGAGAAGCATCTTTATGTCCAAAGTTCGCCATGAGCCAGCCATATGCCTTTGTGGCCAAGAAGGCCCAACAGTATTCTGGGGTGCATTAAGAAGAATGTGATCAGCAGGTTGAGGAAGGTTCTTCTCACCCTCTATTCTGCCCTGGTGAGTCTGTACATGGAGTAATGTCTCCAGTTCGGGGCTAACCAGTTCAAGAGAGACAGGGAACTACTGGAGAGAGTCCTCTGTCTTATGAGAAGAAGCTAAGACCTGGGGGTTTTAGCCTGAAAAGAGAAGAGTGACAGGGGATCTTCTCAATGCATATAAATATCTAAAGGATGAAGGTCATGAGGATGGGACAGGGCTCTTTTCAGTGGTGCTCACAAGGGGCAGGGGGTAAAAACTAGAATGCAGAGGTTTCACTTGAGGGTGATGGAACACTGAAACAGACTGCCCTGAGAGGTTGTGAAGACTCCTTCTCTGGAGAATTTTGAAACCTATCTGGATGTTTTCCTGTGCAACCTGATCTGGGTGAAGCTGTGTTAGTAGGGCGCTTGGACTGGGCGACCCTGGAGGGCCCTTTCAAACCCAGCCATTCTCTCAGTCTGTGTGAGTCTGTGAGTTACTGCCTCCCTACCCAGCTAGAAAGGGCTTCTTGACAGGTGCTGGACCGCCAAGTTAAAGCAGGATCGATGTAATCATCATCACACTTTAAACTAAACCAGGAAACAGTACAGATGCTTTCTGTATGCATCATTCTGAAATAATATTTGTTATCTGTATCATCTGATCCATCAAAATGGGTCTCTAGTACAATTACTTTCCTTTACTTTCTCTGCACATGACTATGCAAAAAGTGTGCTGTTGAGTACACATTTAAAAAACATAATCTAGTCCTGCTTTTGGGACATAGCAAAATCATGCAAAAAACCCAGATAAATAAAACCCCCAGGTTCAGGCTAATTAATCAGCTGACACATCCTCTCAACAAAAGCATGTTTATTGGAGATGTAGAGTATTTCAGATAGAAATGTTTGGGCTTGTTCTGATGTAAAAAGAGATTGAAAAGTAGCAGTAGAGATAATTATGATGAGAAGTTTGAGGAGAAAAATAATGAGTTTAAAAACTCAAAGTGAAAAGGCAGCTCAAGGTGAGAAGGTGGCTCAAAACTGAGTGGAAAACGTCTGTGCGAATTTACTGAACCAGTAAGAGTTTTGTTTTGACTTTACCATGTGCATGAGAACTAATTTTATTTATTTCACTTTGCTGCACTGGGGAAATCAATCTGCTGTAGTGAGATGTGAAAAGATTGAGAGCAATGTTTGTGGTAAAGGAAGCTCAGTGATGGCTTGAGGGATTCTAGTGACATTCATATTTCTTTTCCTTTTTCCTTTCTTATTTTGTTATATATACATATTAAATGAACAGGTTTCAAGTGGAGTACTACATGATTTGGAGAGGGCTTTTTGCTTAGCTTCTATTTTATTAACTTAGTCAAACAACAGTAGAGTCTGCTGGGGTGTTGTACTGGTCTTCCATCATATTCTACCTTAGACAATGCCATTGAGTCCAGCAAAAATTCTCCTGTGTACAAAGATTATTGTTTCAGTACAGATTCTATAAGCTGTACGTAACAGAGAAGTGCCCATTACATGTGCTTTCTGGACATACAATATTATTCAAGGGATTCAAAAGACCCTTTTAACAGAGAAGATGACCTTGAAAAGACACTTCAATCCTGTTAATGAATGCTCACTGGTGCTTTCTGTGAAAAAATAAGCTGGGAATGGAAACAAGCAGAACTTCTATGACTAATGCTATTTGAAACCTTTCAGAGTCTGCCCAGAACTGGGTGCAAGGTCTGCATATTTTTTGTCTCATTTCAAAGGTATCAAATCTTTCATCTAAAGGCTTTGCTGATCAGTATAGTTAGTTAAACTAGTCTGTGAAAGATGAGTGAAAAATCTTAGCAAACTGATTTTCTCCAGCCTTTCTGGTTCACACTGACCAGTATGGCTTTACTCCAGGAGCAGCTACAATTCATAAACTTTAAGAAGCATTAAACACATTGATCACGTTAGCCAAGAGAATAAAAGTTGCCGTCATTTAGCATTAGGTTCAGAGAAGGCAGTCAATAGGGTTCTTTGGGACTATCATTTTGTAGTAGTGGAGAAATTTAATTTCAGGCATCAGTTTATAACCTCTGCCCAACTGTTCTACAATTTTCCATATGTTTTATTTGAATGCCACCCATTAGAAGCTGCCCGAGGCAAGGATGTCCTTTGCCTTTGACTTTTTCCTTCCCTTTCTCTGTTTGATACATTTGCAGTAGCTGTTGCACTTAACTGTGGAATTAAGCAGAGAACTGTTCCTTCCACATTTGGTAGTCTTCATGCGTCAGGGAGCTACATCTGAAACTATTTGCTAAAAAAGTCCTCTCCCCCAGCCAGCCCAGGTGATTAGCACTATGGTTTTGTGAAGGGAAATTCCCCCTTCCTGTCCAATATGATGAGGATGAGGGGCTGAGTCTAGTTCTAAGCCTAGTTTTGTCAGGTAACTAACCTTTGATAAGGAAGAGTGAGCACAGCTGATGGCAGTGAAAATTTCACCTGGTTTCAACATTCTCTAGGGGCATAGGAATATAAATCTGATGATTTACAACTTCAGATCAAAGGTCCTGTCTGTTCCAGTTCCAGTACTGTTCCAGTAGTTAGTGTACAGTAGTGGATGCTTAGGGGAGACATAAAGGCAGTATGTATCTCCTTCCCACAGTTGGCATTTTATGGATTGTGTTATATTATGTATAGTTAACATTTTAAAGCGTACAGAATTTTATCTGGTTTTGAGGTGTATGTCAAAGACAAGAAGACACCAGAAGGCAGTGCTTCAAGTGCTGCAGTTTTTCAGGTCAATGATTCCTTCTGAGGAGACTAAAATGTCTTGGTGTATAATTCTTGCTCAATTTAACCAGGTTAACAGTACTAAATCTGCAGTCTCCTTTAGATAACTTTGTGATCCTCTTGTAATGACTTTGTTTTTTCTTTTTCTTCCCCCCCCCCCCCCCCAATTTATCTTTTACATAATTTCAGCACACTGGTAAATATTGATAATTGTCCTTGAAAGTGCTGTCATAGCTACCCACAGCGATTCTGTTGCGTGTGGAGGGATTGTAAATCAGTTTGAGATTAAGATATGGTTTTAACTTCTTTTATATCATGCGGGTTTTGCGAATATGTTTTTTGGAGAAAGCGATTTAGAAACTAAGTTGGTTACTTCCTGACTCTTTCACTTGATACTTTCAACAGGGAGGGGGTCCCTTTTTTCTGTGTGCGTTGGTTTTCCAACACTTTAGGCCCCAAGCAACACTTTTGCCCTTTGTGCTAACATAATGCAATGAAAACACAGTAAGAGTTGTAAATTTATAGAGCAACCGTGAATTCTGTTCTACCTTTGAAGATAGACTGTAAAGGGCTAAATATCTGTCTCTGAATTAAGAGTATAGGACATAGCTGTACTGCTCCATCCAGCTGGGATGTTTTGTGAATTTATTGCCTGTAGCAACAAAACCTACAGAAAGTCATAGATGAATCTGCAATGAACACCAACCTGTTGGAAGCAATCTATAGAATCAATATTGCTGGTGACAGTTTTGCAAACTGTTGGGTGCATATATCTGTATCCTGGCTTTACTAAATAATCAGCCTATTGACTGCCACTTCAGACTTGCTCTGTATTCAAGGAAGTCATGCTTGTGCCTGAGATCCTGAGATACAACAGGGGGAAATACATTGATTAGGACTTTTCCCTTACTTCCATGAGAAAGGTAATGAAAGCCTTTTTGAAAACCTGTTGAACATTTGCAATGAAATTTAACTTCTTGTTAAACACAATAAGCTCTTTGATTCTAATACAGTGATTTCTAGCTGTCTCCAAGCTGCCAAATGAAAACACATTTATTAAAAAAAAAAAAAAAGACAGACAAAGCCTGTTGCTAAATACAAATGCATATTTATACCTTTAGGATTAGTTTTTGTATGTTGGCTGTTTTATCAAAGTACCACTTAGATTTATATACTTCAAAATTTCTGCAATGTTCAGAATTACCTTAGGAGTGACTATAGTGCTTAACTGACTCAAAACATGGAGAAAACATGCAGATGTTCTCCTGCATGGGAACCAAAGGAATAGGTTTTTTTCCTTTTTTTTCCCTTTTTTTCCTAGGAAATGTGGCAGTTTGATTTATGGGTCACAGTCAGCTCTTTACCCATCCTGTTTCCCTCCCTCTCATTTTTTGGGGTTATTTCTTTGTATTTTGTATTCCAAATAACTTCTGCTGTTAGCTTTTACCTAGAAGAGTCCTAAAAACAAGGAAGAACAAGAAAGGGCAGTGAAAGCAGCAGCATTTAATCAGAGGAATGGTGCTTGAAATCACTCAGGTCACCAATCACTCTCTTGTTGAGTATTTGAGTAACAGAGACCAAGAAGGAGAAGCTGAAAACAGACTCTCAGTGCCCCTTCCCATCTTTGAAAAGGGATGAACAGAGAAAGGAGTTGGCAGTCTAAGGATCTTGTTATTAGTGACCTGGGTGTGGAGGATGCTTGAACATGCAGCACTGCAGGGTCCAAGTTCTAGTTTATGGCCAATTCATGATGGGATCCTTTGATAATTAATTTGCAAAGAATCTAGCATCTTGTTTTGCTATATCCTTTAAGAAAAAGCATTATGAGTGATGTAATGTCTGAATGCAACAAATTAGTCCATGGATGCTAACTTGATATAATTATAAATGTCGTTTTTAGAGGATTTTGACTACTTACTCTGAGGTCTGAGATGAAAAAGGTTGTGGATTTTCACTCACTAACACCTCTGTTGAGCTCTCTAGATCTTAGATGCAACAGAAAATGTCCCCCAAGAAAATTAGTGTTTAAATCAAGACTTCAAGTGACAGAGAACCTGCTGGGGCAAGATGTTCCAATGGTTAATTACACTATGTTCCTTATGGTACATAGGGCAAAACTACTCTGCTCAGGAGACATATTAAAGTCACTAGAGGACAACAATCTATTATGCTAGCTCCAATTTACTTTGTGAAAGAATTGCAATCTAAAAAGACAAGGCATATACACTTTTTATTAAAGCAGGAGGTAAGATACTATATTCCACAAAGGAATGCAACCTCCTCTTACCTCCTTAATTACGGCCACCATATCATCCATCTCTGTTTAAAACACGCATCCATTCCTGTGTAACCCAATGTGAAGTCTCAAATTTGAAAAGACCTTAGTGTTCATCCTTTCAGACAAGACTGGGCAAAGAAGATGATACACACAAATGCTTTTCATCTGAAAATTCTGAAGAGCACACAAAATAATAATCTAATAACCTAACGCAATGCAAGGCCTTAGGAGCTGAAACACAGCAGCTTCTTAGTAACATGAACTGTTTAGGACAAGAAGAGATTAATATTTTATCCCAAATGAATTTCATGGGGAATTTTGATAAGAATGTAATTTCCCAAGCTGACTAACGAGCCAGGCCTGTGAGGAGGTGTAACACCCCTTCTGTATGTGAAGCAGCCTCAAATCTACAGTTATCACACATGTTAAAGAGTTTAGTTTCACATATCATCCAAAGTCAGCACTCGAGCTACACAGTGGCTCCTAACACTATTCTTGGCACTGTTTATAAGCAAGGAAGCATTTGGTTTTGTCGTAAGCATCATCTAAATGCTTTGCGCAGGACCTTTATCCTAAGGGACATCCCAGATGACTATGCTCATCTAAAATCTGGCAAGATTACAGGGGAATAGCATGTAGGATATACTACAGAAAAGAAATTTCAACTGGCTGGGTGAAATATCTATTCAGAGTTGCTCATCTTTAGTTTCTTCATGCTGTGTATGCAATGTGTGTTAACAGTGAAATTTATCAATCTAGCTGCATTGTGTTTATAATATAAACAGCCCCATGTTGACATCTTGAGACAAAAAGATATTTTATATTTTGAGCTGAAAAAAAGCCTTCTTCAAATGAAAATTAATTCTTACATAGAACAAATGAAGTGACTCTTGCATATCAATCACTTTCAAATAACAGGTTTACTTCTTCTGAAGCTGTTTTTTCAATGCAAATCTACTTTGTTGTCCCAGGCACACATAGGTTAATTAGAAAGATATTTTTGTTTGATTTCTCTGTAATAATAAGTGTCTTCCTAGAATGGAGAACAAAAAGGTTTTAATATTATTATTACAAATAAACATTTAGTCTATCAGAAAACTCTAGAAAACTGGAGCCTTTTTCCACATTGAAGTCATTTAGAGTAATGTAGGTTTATGCATGAATTATACAAATACATACTCTTAAATGACTTTAAGAGAGTAATTCAGAGATAACTTCATTCAACAAAGCTTTTAGTGCACATTTTAGCATAATCATCAAAATAAGCATCAAAATTTCTGCAGTAATGTGTGGCAAAGCACTGTATTAAATAACTCCAGTGGATCAATGTGGCTTAAAAAAAATTTAAGAGGAAAACTTCACAAAGATGTAACTGCAGTCTTCAGCCTGTGTGTCTGTCCACCCACAGCTCTTTGCACCAGTTTCTTCTTACCCTCTTCTCCCTCTTAATACTTCCATATCGTTAATCTCCCCTTGATGTTCTCATGGTATTACCACTTGGGCCCCATGTGCTTCCTCAGCTCTGTGCAACCCATCATAGCTCCAAACAAACCAGCCTCCCACAGCTCAACAGCAGCACAGCTCTACTGATGAAGCAGAGGCAATTGTAAGAAAATTATGTCGCTTTTGAACGCATTTCTCTAGTGAGTATTCTGGCAGAGCAGGACAAACAGGTGTGATGGTTTTCTCAAAAGGTGACATCATAAGTGAGCTGCCTACCATTATGCAACAGGACTAGTGTGAGGGAGCAGATAAGATGAAATGCAATCTGGGATACCATGCAAAAAGCTCATGGTACATGAGTCTACCCCTTGTGCCCACAGCTAATCTGGAGGAATTTGTAATGCCATGTGAACTGTTAATGCACAGATGCTCAACTGACCTCCATTGACTAATGGTCTGTGGAACATGAGAACAGCTTGTCCAGACCTCTTTTTTCTAAGTAAATAAAGCCTGTATGATTTTAAGAAGCTTGTCCTAATGCTGCAGAAAACATTCACTGGATTCCCCAATCTCAAGGAGGCACCACTGTAAATTCCTTTGGCTGCAGTCAAAGAACCTCATTAAGAAATATGGATGTTAAAGCCAGAATTTGGCTTCGGAGTGGGCCTCAAATTAAAAAGAAAATTCCTTTGTGATAGACATATGAAAGCTGGATCAAATTTGCCTTATGCTTTGGAGGTATTTAACATAAAATCTTACCAGCTGACAATGATACGATCTCTAATACTTGCTTTATATCAATCCTAGAGAACACATTCATGGATATCTCATAAATCAGAGTGAGTGCCATGACACAGGTAATTTTGCAAACTGCTGAGCTTCTGCTGAGCACAGAATAACTGTATTGAATAAGATCCATAGGTTAACGTGGATTTTTTCCCAAGTATTATCCTTTCTCTTTGGTAAGCTCATTATTTTTCTTTTCTTTTTTTTCAACAGAAAGTAATTATTACCTATCCTTATTTCCCCCACATATCCAACAGCACAATGAAAGCTGTAGTGCTGAGCTAGAATTTAGAAGATCTGCATGAACTATACAAGTGAAAACAAACCTAAGTTCAGTCTTTATCTAAATTAAAAAAAAAAATTAATGTTTCTTTAACATGTATAAGCTGGTAGCTCATCTTCTATATAATACACTGCAGAGTTACCAATTTAATGAACTGAAAGGACAGATGAATAACCCTCAAACCCCAGATTTGGGGAGATGTCACAAGTTACCAACTCAGAAAACAAAACATTACATTTGTTATTACCCTCTCAGTAACACAGAGGTGTCACATGACTTTTGAAATAAATGTCTGTATTGAACAGAAAGCCAAAGTAAACAGAGCATGTCAGTTTAACATGCATAGCTAGACCTGTATCGTTTTCGAACTTCAAAAAACTGCTACAAAACAGACATCTCTACAGGAAAAATAAAAACAAAATAAAAATTCCCTGTGGCTCAGAACCATCCATCAGACAAATTCAAAGAATCAAAACCCATACATTTGAATTGCTCCTTTACAAGTGGCCAGTAAGGCACTTTGTGAAAATTACTGGTTTTCAAATCATATTTAAGTCTTACTTCGAGAGGAAAAACTCTTTCAAAGAATAATAGATATTTTTTTTTTATTCTATCTTCAATGGCCAGATTTCCATAATATGAACTGCTTGATAGTCACTTTCCCTTTAAATTATTTTTTAACCATACAGGCAGTCACATCTGATTTCTGATTCTCCTTACCTCACTTTTCCTTTCAATTACTTCAGTTCTTAATACGAACAATAAGAGTGCTCATTGCATGTCCTCTGTGGGACTCCTGGAACTTAGATACTCAATAGACAGGTGCATAGATAAGGATTCAAAGTCTTTGTTCCACTGTCCAGACAGAATATGTTTAATCTTTTTTCTACCTTTTCTATGCCATTTAAACTTTAACCTAGTAGTAACTTTTACTGCCTTGATTCACAATTCAAAGGCATAAAGATGAAAAGTCCTTGCCTTGGAACGTAGCTTGAAAACTTCATTCTTAGTCTGTGTTTCTTTTGAACTTCTTCTTCTGGTTTTTGTCTTTATTTTTCCAGGGTGCCATCTTTACAGTGTAGGACTTTCCAAACCTAACAGCAGGACTACTTGGAAGGAAGAAAAGTAGAGCAAATTTGCCCAGAATCAGCTCACCTTAATGGAAAATATTTAAATTACTGGCCAGGGTTGATTAGAGGGTAGACAGTCTATTTCCCCCATCTTTTACAATATGGTACTAGTGACAGACTCTTGTATGTAACTGTAAATGTACACATTAGCCCATCAGGCATGGGACAAAGGCTCAGTATAAAAATAATAGGAGAACCATGCTCTGAACAGCCCAAACCACATCACACTTAATCATACAGAAATAATAATTTACAGTAGTAAGCACGCTGTGTAAGTAATGTATCTTGTAACTAAAAGAAGAAAACCTTTTACAATAGCTGAGAAGAGATGTTACAAGCATATTTGTTTCAGATAAGCATACAAATTTATGGAAAATTCAAATACCTTCCAGAGTGTGAAAGGTGGTGCTGCCGTTTGTCACACTGATTCAACCACGAGTCAGTGATCATGGTGATACAGGAATGCACCAAGCTGCTACATGAGCTGTCAGAGGCATAGGTATACGTGCTGATCCAGACCCTGCTCTGAGGGGACTAGCCACCAACAGAAGGGTGAGACACCAACCAGCTCAGTTTGCCAGGTCACCTGCAAGAACCCATCTTTACTATTTTAAACTTTGTATAAGAGCTGTCCTAAGAAAAAAAAAGGTTTGTGCAATTCTTAAAATGCACTGCCTCTCACCTTTTTCTTGGATTAGGGAGAGAAAACAACAAAGTTGGAAATGGTGCATAATGCCTGTTATCTGAACTGCATTTCAAAGCTATTAGATGGAGGAGCTCACTTTTGTAGCTCCTGTAAAACCATCTAACAAGATTGTCACTCAGCTGTGAAAAGCAGCATTGCCTGCTCACTGCTAAGGGAAAATCCCAGCAAAGCCAGGATAATGCTCTGCACCTCTCCCAGTATTGCTCCCTGGAGTCCAGTTGCCATATCCTGCAGTCAAGCTAGGTGAAGAGCAATCATCTGCTCTTCTGACCATGGGGTTCATTCAGGTGACCACATAAAAATAAAATCCAGCTTTATATCACTGAACCCAAGTGGCGTGTGTGCCTTGAAGTAAGACAACCTGCAGAGATGGTGATGCAGACCAGCTGCAAAATTTCCCAGGACCCTACAACACTTTCAAAGATCAATCTGGATCATTTGCATCCATACAACACAATCAGAATTCATATGTTTACTTATTGTGCAAGGATTTTAATGAGCACAAAGCAAAAAGGTAGTTGTGTCATCTAGTACCATCTAATCAGTTACTATACTTCCATATCAGGAAATGACATCCTATCCTCCACTCCAAGAAACTGCCATTAAAACTAAAACTAGCATATTGTGAAATCTAGCCCAAGTATTGTTAGGATCTTATTAAAACTACTATTTTGTGAATGAAAGCTGTAAGTCAGTAAGTTGTTTCAAGGAAACACCCATTGCTTATAGACGTTAGCACATCATTCAAATTACTTCAGAGTTACTAGAGAAATGTTCTTTGCTGAATTTATCTTTATCAGTTAAAGGGAGATCAAATGAATGCCCCCTTCAACAAGGTGAAAACCATCATGAAGGCAGGATTGCAGCATGCAGATTTTCAGGTAGCTGTGTGATTACCAGTAGAAATCCTGAAGCTATAAAAAGCATTTAAAGTAATTATGTAAAGGATATGCCCTCACACTCTGTAATTTAAAAACCATTTAACTCATCATTTAAATTTACTAACAGATGTAAACTCTCCTCAAACACCAAACTGATGTCCATTGCTGTGTTCTCCATGCCTTGAAAGAAATTTCAGTTTTGATTTATAGAGCCATACATGAAGAGCTTCATTCACCATTCAGTCTAGATTTACAACCAGGCGATTAAAAAAAGAAAAGGCATATATATACTGTACTTAGCAACTTCTGTAGTTAAAAAAAGCCATCAGTAAAAATCTTCCTTCCCCTGAGCATAATGGACTTGGAGATGCACCAAAAAGAACAAACTATCTCTGGAGAAGTCAAAAGGACCATCCTGGCAATCTCAAAAATCATAGATTTTCAAAAATCTATTTACATCAATTTGAAGTCTGAATTAGCTTTTCACCAGAAAAGGCATGAAAGATCAGGGACAATAACAAGTTAGAGAGGAGGAAAGCTGCAAGGCCAGGTCTCACCAGTTTCCTTCCAGGACTCCCGTTTCCAGGGGTCTTCTTGTCTCTTTCTTTAAAATGATGTCTGAGCTTTCCTGCAGGTAAAAAACCCAGTAATTCCTAGTGTAGCTTGGACTTGGTGAAAGGAGTTCCATTAGTTATTAGTCTTTACTTACCATCTTGTTGAGATCTGCATTTTTATGACTTAGTAAGCTATTTCCTGGTCCTGAAGAATATTGCTATTCCTGAGGAACAGTGTGTAGGATTATCACATTTGTCATCTTTCAAAATCTTCTCCTTTATATGGGCAGAGTGCTCCAGCATGACATACTCTGCAGCTGGATCATCAGGACAGAGCAGATACCAGTCATGGCCTCTTCTAAAAATACCACTATAGGCAGATTTACTGCCACAGCATATGGTCTTACTCCAGACTTGCAGAGAAGTAGCTGTGGGTAAAGCTTTCAGTTCTCAGCAGACAAAATAATAATAATAATAATAAAATAAATAAATAATTGAAACTCACTTTTCTTTGTATCACCAATTAATGCCCTATGTGCAAAATACACTCCATAATACATAGTTAGAATTTAGTACTCTGCAAAATAACTGATGACAGAAGCACACCTGAATGGATTAATTTAGGTTAAATTGTGCCATGGGAGTGGTTGGAAATTATGGGTTATTTGAAAGCAAAGAAAATCGTATCATAGGGAAGGAAGATTTGCAAAATAAATTATTCAGCTGCATATATAAAGTACAGGTTTGCAAATTGTGTGTGGGGAACCTTGTGTAAATTAGGGTTGCAGTTGTTGGGAGGATTTAGCATCCGTTTTAGGGCATGAAATCCGAGATTGCTGGTCTTTCCCTTTTGTGATGCAAGTGAAGAATACTGTGCTCTGCCCTATTATTGTGCTTGAATTGGAACTGATGCCACCATGGAAGCACTGTGGCTCCTTTTTGCATTCAGTTCCTGTGCAGTTCTGAGGCAGCCTGCAGGCACTCTATTGTAGTTAGCCTCACACAACACTTGGGGCCCAATTTTGAATGGCTTATGCATTAAAGAGACATTTTCCTTATTTTTCTAAATGTTTAGCCTTGGTCCACGAGCCTGTTTGTAAATTTTGTTTAGTTTTGTACTACGTTTTGAAGGGAACACTTACAACCTGGTAGTTGCTATCGAAGTTTTGTGCTTGCATCCAATCAGTTCACATAGCATGTCTGTATACTTCTGTGCAGTTCACAAAATGAATTATATAATATATTGACATGTTTACCTCTTTTCTAGAATTTAACTAAGGCTTAAAACTTCAAAGGTGAAGCTAGGTGTCATGTTTGTGTTCAGAGAGGGCAGCTAAACCATTCTGGCTGCCATTGCAGTGGCATACTGGTGAGGCTTGTCCTTTGTTTTAATCTTTAAGTGCCTCAGGAGTCATCCATAAAGGATATCCTAGCGGGAGAGTTGAGGTCTTGTGGGCAGTTGGTGGAGGGGGCAGAGTGAAAATTCTGGAAAAATCTGCAGATCTCCTTTCAGGATTTTGACTTTTGTTCCCTTTGGCTAAAATAAGTCTTTGAAAATGGTGCTGTGGAAGTGGGTAAATGAAAGAGAACTACATGGGGCTAAGGAATGGTGATGTTCTTTTGGGAGTTCAAGGCATTTATACAGTTTGAGAAAGAGAGTGGGGAGCTCAGTATTTGATAAAACCTACTGGAGCCCTCTAATTTGTTGGAAATAAAAAAAGGAAAAATGGAAAAAAATTTAGGTTATTCCCTTGTTTAATTTGCTAGACTGGCACTAATTCTGCAGTTCACTTACTGTACTAGTTAATTTCAATATCCACTCTGCATTCTTGATTTCAACAGGGGAGAAGGTGGATGCTGAGGGCAAAAGGGTACTAGATTGGAGGGGGGTTTGAGCAGAGCTTTGCAGCAAATTGTGCGTGTCCTTTTCACAGCTATACCTGAATACAACTCATGTAATTTTGGTTGGTTGGTTGGTTTGTTGTTGTTCTTTTGTGGTTTGTTGTTTGCTTTTGGATTTTTTGTTGTGTTTTTTTTTAAGAGGTTTTTAATTGTGGGATTGTTTTGCCACTTTAATGAAGCTTCACAGAAATCATTTTCTGACAAATTTTATTAAACTAGATGGAGATTCTCAAAAAAAGCTGAACTTGCAGCCTCTAACATAAATAAGACAGAAAGTCTTTTCTGACAGGTTGTAATTTCAAAGTTATTGCATGCTGCAAGGTTACTTAAATTTACAGCAGGGCAGAAAGTGGGTGCTCTAGAGATACTGTCAGCCTCTGCCCTCCTTTTTTCACCCATGCACTGTTCCCTTTGCAAGATGAAATATGGTTTTGCTTAAAAACCTTTCCTTTACTCTATAACTAGAGTTTTAAGGAGAAATCACAACGCAAATCTACTGTTGACTTATTTCTAAAGGCATTGATTAAACTTCCCAAAACAGTTACATGAGTCACATTTCCTGTTAAAATACCAAAAGTCTTGTGCTTCTGAAAGGCTGTCAGGATGAGTCCTCTAAAACTGCACTGTATATGTATCCATGCAAGTGAACAATGTACAGAGGAGTGTTTCAATATTTTAAATAGTCTTTTGAGTAAAAACTAGTTCAGTCAAGTACTTCAGCTCTCTTCCGTGGGAACGTTTGTTTTACACAATAGAATTCCCCCTTACAGTTGTCTCTTTTCAGAGAGGTTCATTTAATATTTGTCCATAGTGGCACCAACTGCAGTGCTCATTGAAAGGACAAGATGGAAAAGTGCCTGTTCTAAGCAGATTACAATCTAAGGACAGACAGCTAGACAGATAATATAAATGAGAATGTATAACAAATGCAGAAGAAGAAAGGGTTTGATGGTGTGAGGGGGAGGAGGGACACTTCAGCATGGTGAAGTCACATTTTAATCACTCTGAGGAGTAACAACAGGTTGTGTTATGGCAGGCCTTTTATTTAATGCTGTCAGAGGTTTTTTTTGTTATGTGACTGCCATAAAATGTATTTATATGTTTGTGCATAAGAAACTGCATGCTTTCTATATAATATGTTTGTTGTCCTTTCATACTGAAAGAAGGTGGGTTTATTTCAAAACTAAATCTCATACCAGTCCAGAGCCTGCCCAAATGGCATTTATACAGTGACTTGCTTGACAAGGGTTCTTTGTGAAGGTGCAAATGTGCAGCAGTCTCCCTGCTGTACAGTTAAACTTTCTTTGCATAAATCATTTTAGTAGATTGGGCCAGCGGAGGATTGCTTATAGTGTATTGTGTGTGATTTAATATTACACTGTATGCAATGCTGGAACCTGATTCCAAATCCCCAAAATGTTGTAACATGTATCAAAGGTCTAGTCCAGGCTGTGTTTTAGCACATAGAAGGCTGGCAGTGTCAATACTAACTCCTTTAACAATTTTTTTTTTTCCTTTCTCCTCAAAACTTGGCACTCTAAACTGGGTGAACTGCTGACCCAGGACTGGACCCACACTGCTGGTAGAGTCAGACTCACTTGTGGGCAAAGGGAAGGGCTGGTGTGTTTCCCCTTTCATTCAGTTTACTTCTTGTGAAAGTGGTTGTAGACCAGTAGTAAACCAATTTATAAAAGATGTGTTCTATACACAGAGAACAGGAGCAACAAGAAAATACTGAAGATTTTGTTAAATTAAAAGTCAGTAAAGTGATTTACTTAAAATGGAGTAATGAAGATTTTCTTTTAAAAAAACACCTCACTAGATTCATTCAAAGGAGAGTTGGTGATTTAAAACATTTATTTTCTTAAAGAATCAGACTGGAACTATAGAGCTTCTGTAAGATTAAAAGAGTTTGGTGTCCTCTGCTGAAACCAGTGCTGAAGTTAATGAAAGATTTCTTTTTCTGTCCTCTCAGCATGTGAGGTACAAGAAAAGATTAATTTTAGTTGTGTGGGCAATCAGACTTTATGAATCATTAATTACAAGAAATAGAGTCTGTTTTCAGTTTGTCACCTGAGTCTGCATGAGAATTAGATTAAAATATTAAAAATGCAACTTTTTGGGCTCTGGCTGATGTAAATTTTTCTCGTTTCTCATGTTTTAAAATTTGCTGTGGGATTTAGGGTAGTCATCAGTGGTTTCAAAGAGGCTTATAAACAAATTTACAATCCTTTCAACTAGTGTTGCTAAGGTGAATTAACTGTCAGCTTTCATAAGATGGACTAACTTCCCTTGTCTTAGTAAGTCTTGCTTGTGGGTTGGCTGAGTGCAAGGACATGTGGTTATGCTCCTCTTCTTCCCCTGAACAGCAACCTGCCCCTGGGAGAAGTGCGTCCCACTGACCAGTTACTGAGACATGAAGCATGGTGTTTTGATAACGCTGCTGGGGAGCCCTGATGAGAGGCAGAGGTGCTTTGTGTGCTGTGCAGCAGCTCTTGGGGCAAGCTCAGCAGCCGATGGACTCTGGCTTGCACCCTTGCTAATGATCGTCTCCTGACTACAGCAACAAGGGTTAGATAGCAGAAGCCTGGTGCTATGTAGTGTTATTTCTCGGTGTTTTATTTTTTCACTTTCCTGTTTCTTCTTGGGCCTGTCATGTCTTCAGAGAAACTGAATTAGAAACCCCAAGTTTAATGATTCGTTTCCAATGCTTTTTTTCCTGATGACTTTGTGGGACAGAAGTCTTAGAAAAGAGGTTAATCTCATTTGGCAAAGAGCTGCCAAAGATCAACTGGCCAAGGCAGATAGGTGACCTCTCTTCTCCAACACGCAGCATGAAACCTTTTTTCTTGAAGAAGAAGGAAAAAGTCAAAGTGGAGCATAGCAAAAACTGGGGCCTTACCTTTTATATTCTATAAGTTTATAGAAGCACTGAGGTGCTTCCCAGTGGTTTTCTATACTGCTTAGCCTTCTGATGGAGTTGTTGGAGGATACCATGTCAGCTGACTGACAACTGGGAGAGAACACCCTGTCATGGGTTGAGTTTTAGACTGCCACCATTCACACCATCCTGCCTCACGCCAGCTTCAAAAACGAAAGCGCTGATTGGAGCAAAGTGTTGTGGGGCTTGAAGTTCAGATTGCAACACGAGAGCCTGCCTGTTCCTGTTGCTGCTTTTGAGTTCTGGGATTTTTTGGGTGTTGGCTCTTTTCCAGAGGGATGGCAGTGAGACAAGCAGGACTGGGGTAGCACAATGGCTTTCTTTTATGTTGTATTCTTTTTCTTCTATTTCACTGTGCAATTTCTGCACAATAGGCTAAGCTAAAGTAATCGTGTATTGTACTATTAGATTAACTAGATTATTAGCTAAGGTAATTGTGCATTTATGCTGTCTTATTTAGCCAGTAATCTCTTACCTCTTTACCTCAACCCTGAGGTTTTTTGTGTTACTTTTCCCTCACTTCTGTGTTGGGGGAGCAGGCAGGTTAGCCCTTGCTTCAAACCATTAGGAATATGAGGATCTATGCCCAAGGTCTTTTACTGTTCTTGTTATATTTAAACTTTAGGAAAAGAACTGTTGATGGAATAGTTGTTAATGTTTATTAAGACTGAGTATTGTTTTTTCATTTACAAACCTTTTAGCCTCCGTTTTCGTGGTGACATTCATTGGGCAAATGCTGCAAAACAACAAATAAGTTTCTAAAATAAATACTAACATCTATCTCATAGTTTCTTTCCTTTTTCTTGTTGTTTTGTTTCACTTCTTTCTTCTTTCCCATACTTGTTTTACATCAGAATTAATTTATTTTTTCTGTTTAAGCAAAAAGAATGGATTTCTCTTTTTATTTGTCAAAGTACCAGCATAATTGTCTTACTGCTTTATTTAATATATTTTTCAACAAATTATCCTTTGAACATAGTAGGCACAGGTAATTATCTAAACAACATGCCTTAAATCCTTTGCTCTTTCAACCAGGTGGAAAATGTCATACATTATTTTGATTCTAATCAAGCTGCTTAGAGAAATGTGGAACTTTCAGAAATAAGGTTAAGCCTCATATACTAAGGAAGAGTGCCTCTTTAAAAGGGCATTCCTAAGAATCAAGCACAGTGATTCAGCAAAACCTCTATGCTCTGTGTCTATGTATGTGAAAACTCAGGTGTGCTTCCTGGATTTTTGTTATACGTATGAAATAATGTGTAAAAGATGTTGCCATCCATGATTTCTGGTGATCTTACAGGCTTTATGAAAGTCTTCTATGGAATATCAGATTTTTGTTGCACATGGCATATGCTGTACGAGGGGCACAAGGAGGAGGGAAGAAATCTTTAACCTAGTGCAGCAGTTGTGTAGTTCTGGAGTTTTAATTGAGAAAACGCTTGTTTTAAACCCTGTGCTACACTCTTAAAGATGGCTTCATGTCTAGCAGGTGTGTATTTAAAGGTATCCATTTTAAAGACAGCATTTGATTATCACACCTTCTTTTAGTCACTTTTTTTGCTCCCTGCCAGCTCAGGTGTTGTACATCTGTGATGTGCCAGCAGTGTATTGCATTGCAGGGAAACTGTCAGATTAAAGCAGAGATGCATGTGATCCCATGTGAGCTATTTTCTTGTATTGACGTAGCCTCTTTGTTCTTTTATAAGTGGTTTGGTATGGCTTCTAATATCTATTTCACCTTTCTACTGTAAATATTTATTAAAAACATAAAAGAAATCCTAGGCAGGTAGGTATTATAGGAATCTGAAAATTATGGAAAAGTAAAGCAAGCTTTGAACTGCTGCAAGGTATGTATAAATCACACACATAAACATAGAAATGTGGTATTTTTACTGTCTCCTCTTTTATAAACAAGAAGTGGAGAATACATTGCTCTGCGACTCCACTGGTCTAAACAGCTGATTAATTCTGCAGAGCTTTTTAATTCCTAAATGGCAGCAGAGAACCTGCAAGACAAAGAGGTATTCCCAAGGGACTGCAAGCATTTTAGTTGAAAGGTGTCCTGTGAAAGAAGCAGCTGTTTGCCTCTAATGAAGCCCCCTGGCTTTGCCACTGTAATCTTAATATATCCAGCCAAACTGGCTATAGAGGTACACACTGGGTAGAAGTCCTTCCTCTGTGCCACACTGGGCCTTTTGGGATCTTGGCAGCTGACCCAGCACTGTGGTGATACTGTGCTGTTCATGAGCTCTAGTATAAATTTAATTCAGAAAGAGAGATGTGGCCTATGAGGAAGTTATGAGAAAGTTTGTGGCTAACTGCAGTTCACACCAGTTATAACTGGGAGAGTGGGTATTTCTGAGTCACCCCATGGTTATGAAACTAGCACCTTTAGGAGGGCCAGCATACACTCTTTATGTAATTCTTAGACACCTCTAAAGAATGCTGTGCAATTTTCTTTCCCAAATGTATTGCATAGGTATTCAGGGTCTCCTCGTTGATTTGCAGAGTCCCAATTCCCTTAATCTCACTTGATGAGGGACAGGCTTGTCTCTTCACAGAGCTGCAGCAGCTATCATGGGCTTCTTGTGGTCATTGAAGTCGACCTGCATGTCCACAGTCTGTAAATTAAAGTGTTCTAGCATTCAGCCTGTAACTAACACAGTGCCAACCCATTCTGGTAACCCAGGTGAGTTCTATCATATTTGAAAACCCACGTGAATTTCAGCTCTGTTGCTGTAATCTGCAGCCCTTCCTATGAAATAAGCTGTTAAACTGGTGTGAATTGCAGAGTCTGCCTAATTCCATCTAGTAAAGCTGCTGTCCTATTAGGCCTGTAAAATTATAACACAGTTGTTTCAGTGCAAAGAAAACATACCAGACTTTTAATTACATCCTCTTTCTTTAGGATTTTCATAGTAAAACAATTTGTTCTAATGTAAACTTCAGAAGCCTTCAAGTTGGCCTGGAATTTCCTTCCACATTCCATAGCAGTTTGGTGGTTTGTTGTTGGGTTTTTTTGGTTGGTTGGGTGGGTTTTTTCCCCTTTTCTTTTTTCTGTTCTCTTTGTGGTAGTTAAAATGAGGATTAATTTGCTTGGAGAAAGCTGTGTGTGTTTGACAACAAGTGGGATTACTCAGGAATGCTGTCCTTGCATATTTGGAGCTGGATGTCTTTAACTCCTAGAAAACAGCAGTGTTACTACCTTTGGTATAGGCAGTCATGGTGCTATACTCCTAGCCTTTGGATGGGCTGCACAGAACGTGATAGCTTACTGTTAGGTGGCCTTTAATGTCCTGACATTTATGTTTTCCATTTCATTGGTTATTTGAAACCACCTATTTCTTTTGCTTTTTAGCTGACAATTAATTGCATCTTCTTTTCTTTTTTCTCTTTTCTCTTTTCTCTTTTCTCTTTTCTTTTCTCTTTTCTCTTTTCTTTTCTTTTTTCTTTTCTCTTTTCTTTTCTTTTCTTTTCTTTTCTTTTCTTTTCTTTTCTTTTCTTTTCTTTTCTTTTCTTTTCTTTTCTTTTCTTTTCTTATTTGTGAATGTTTTAGAGATGAGAATTTTAATCTTGTTTTGACTGTGGTTTTACAACAGTTTTAACATAAATCTCAGAATTTCACAGTTGCTGGACATGTCAGAAGAAAGCTGTGAAAACTGAATGCTTTTCCAGAACCTGGTCACTGTGTGTGTGTATTTTGTTGTAATGGCAGATGATGGAGAGGTCAGTTTTATTGAAAGTTTTTTCTCTGTGTTTGACCTTTGTGATTTTTTGTGATTTAAAAAAATAATTATTATTCTTTTTTCCTAAGTTGTCCTCTTGTGCTGGAATTTACCACACTATCCTTGGATTAGCTTGACTCTAAGCACTCAAATAAAGGTCTTCTTTAAAGGAAGAGGAATGAAATCTAACCTGATTTTGATTGTACTAGACAAAGTTGAAGACAGTTGTAAGGCAGGGGTGTGTACTGTCCAGGACACACGTTATTTTTCTCATTAGAAAACACGAGTGCATCTTTGTTTCATTATTTCTTCCTGGTAAGTGGACATTTTGTAAACTTCCACCTGAGGGCATGGCACCTCCAAAAAGGACTGTGTCAAGGTTAATACTAATGAGTAAAATATGCAAATTCAAATTAAAAATATTTTCTTAATCGAGGATGCATAAATTATTCCCGGTGGGCACCTAAATGACAATAAATTTCTCATGCCTGGGAATTAACATGCCCCACTTATATTACTTTGCTGTTCCATTAAAAAAAATAAATGCATTATTCATTTAAATAGCTTCCACTGTATTTAGCTTATGAACAAGAGATCCAACTATTCTTTCAAGGCCTAAATTTGAGCCACATATGGAACAATCCTGCATATGCTTCCATACTAAGCTTGGAAAAGATACTGCATTTAACCTGTGTTTAAGAGTTCAAAAATAAAATCATACAAAAAAAAAAGTATACCAATTCAGCTAATGACTGAAACAATATCAGCATTTCTGATACCTAGATTTAGGGTATTTAGAAGCATTCAGTATGTTTCTGAATCTTTCAGATGTGGCTGCACGACTGTTAAACCCACACCATGGCTAGACAACATAGTGCACTCACGTATTTTTTCCCCTATCCTCTGGTTGTTTATCTGTCCCCTGATCTGCTGTGCAGCTGTCTGCAGGTGGTGCTGCTCTGTCCAGCCCATGCAGGGGTGAGAGGGTAAGAAAGAATCCATAGCCAAGTCATAAATTTTCAAGAGGGTCCAGTAAGAGAGCTGGGAATAGGCAGGAGTGAGTGAAGGTCAGTGGGGATGACATATGGAGATCTTGGCTGTCCCTCTGCAGCTATCTTTCAATTAACCACTGGTTTGCTCATGTTAGTAGCAGTTACTAAAAACATGGGCTACCTTAGCTGCACATATTCTCCTCCTTGCTAACCAGGTTTGAATGTCCAAGGGTATCTGCAAGCTGTTACTGAGTGTATACTGAGCACTCTCTAATTTTGTAATTTTTTTTTTAAGCCCTTGGAGGTGCTTCTAATCCTAAGGATGCTATGCAAGCTCAGATTCTCTCCATGTAAATCATTTACAGTGGGATTTCAAAAGTGCTCAGTCTAACTCTGCTTCCTTAGAAATCTATTGTTAAGGTCCTCATGAGTTCAGGGGAAGTAGTTACGCCAACACAGAGTGCTTTGAAAATGCCTCCCTAAACTGTAAATGAGAATATACATTTGAGAATGTTGCAACCTAATTTTTACACTGAGCTTGTGATGGTAGTAACTGAGTGCCCTAGATTTAGTGCTGTATCTACTTGATTATGTCACTTCACTACCTTGTCTGAATTTGGCACCGTAATTCATATTTACATGGGATTTATTCTTTTAGCCAGTTTGATCCTTGTATTTTTATTGTAATGGTCATATCAGTCCAGGTCTGTCTATACCTGTACCCACACAGGCATGCCCTAGCTCTTGCAGTATGTGTAAACATGGGATGTTTTTTCTTTTTAAAAATATTTTCTTGCTGCCTGTACATGTTTAGGGGCAAAATGGTTATGGAGTAAATGGAGATCTTATTTGCATTTGCCTCTTGAGGGTATTTTGGGAGTGGATTGCTGGTTGGGTTTTGTTTGTTTGGTTTGGTTGTTTGTTGGGTCTTTATAAAAACATTTGAATAAATATATAAGTACCCCTTTTGTAATGGGTTGGGGCAGATCCCCTCCCCACCACAGGCAGAAATAACGACTCAGGCAAACGGATTGCAAAATAGTGATGGAAAGTTTAAATAGGAAAACAATAACAAACAACAATGAAAGTTTTACAGAGACCCACAAGCACCATGACAAAGAGAGAGATCCCAGAACATACCCAAGAACATCCCATCCCCACCTGGGGGTACACCCAACCCCCCCCCCAGGGCTCTTTCTTCCCCCCCCCACCCAGCCTTGGGCCTGAGCAGGCCCAAGGGAGGCGGCTCACGCCATGTTACCTAGGCAGCAGCAGGGGACGAAAGAGAAAGTGAAGACCCCGCATGGCCTTTTTATAGGGGTGCAGGGCATTATGGGAATGGAATACCTGGTCCTTGTGACCACCCCCTGGGCTGGGCCCACCCCTTGGGACCTCCCAGGTGTGGCCTGCGCAGTGGCATCTGGGCCAGCACCCAGCCTAAACCACGACACCTTTATAAACATTGTCATACTTAATTGTTCAGTTATGATTCTAACATTAGAAATACTAAACTGTGATGGGGTTTGAAGAATATTTCAAAAACTGAGTGTGGAAGTAACAGCTTTATTACTGCATGATGACTTGACCCATATTTCCTAACATGATTTCCCTACTGTAACTCATTCATGTAAGTCTAATGATATCAGTTGACCTTGACAGCTAGACCTAAAAGCCTGTGGTTGTCTTATATTTTAGGATCTTTCAGATTTTTCTTATTTCAGCTTTATAGCATTTTATAAGAAATCCATTTGAAATGAATGATATCAAAAATTCTAGCAAGAGAGTATAGCTAATTCTAGCAACAAGAATTTTTGCACTTCCTTTGAATCTTGTAATTGATTACATTTCCATACAGTTGCACAGTGGTACCTCTCTCTAGCATAAATGCTTTATACATGTGTAGCAGAGAAATAGCGCTAATTACACATCACATGAAAAATGGTCATTAAGTATTTTTGACTCCTTTAGCAAGTGATGACTCTATTATGGTCATCTAGGATTATTCTTAACCCTCAGCTCTACCTTTAAATGATTAGGTTTTATTTATTTGGTCTTTTAAAATTCCCCTACTAGTAACTGTTTTTAACTCTCTTCAAGTGAAATTTCCAAATAAAGGATCTTGGGTTGGTACCTAGTGTCATTTTTGGGGGGTAATGACCAGTTTCAAGTCAGTTATTTTAACAAACATTAGGTTAAAAACATTAGGTTTCTGTATAATAATGTGAAGGAGACACTACCAGCTTTCTGGTAGGCATGTCACTTTCAGTTCTGAGATCACATCTTAAAACTTGCTTTGAGCCCTTTAAGAGGAAACCTGAAAACCACCTCATTACTATGCATAGAAAAACTACTTTAATCACTTTGAGATTTCTAAAATGTATTTGTTAAAATCTTTCTCTCATTCTGAAGCTGATATCATTTGACTAGGGGCACTGAGGGAGCCTGACTTGAGAGGTATTGGGACATGAAAATATTGGAAATTCTTATAAGCACTGTTTAAAATAGCTTTTCTGTAAATTATTTGGTTCACACAGAAAATGTGATCATCTGGTGCTGTGATTTGGCAAGCACTCTTGATGAATATGAATAAATTCACAGGTGAATTCACCTTTTATGAGTAACATGACCATGTTTGATTTGTCCTAACAACTTTTCTAGCATCATCTCCTCCTCTTGTGTAGGCGAGAGAGAGATGGAACTGCTGGAGACAGTCCAGTAAAGGGCCAAAAAGATGATAAAGGGACCTCAGCATGTCTCCTTAGCAAAGTCTGAGACAGCTGGGACTGTTCAGCCAGGAGAAAAGAAAGCTCAGAGGATTTTATCAATGTACCATGATATACCTGAAGGAAGGCTGCAAGGCTCTTTTTGTTCTTGCCCAGTGACAGGACAAGAAGCAGCATCCTGCTTTTGTGCTATGCTCTGTACCAGTATACAGAAAACATGGATCCAAAGTCTCTTGTCCTTGTTAAACAGGCCTCTTCACCCAGGATCCGTAATGCAGCCCCCTTTAGCCTTCTTGTGCCCCGATGTCTGAACCTTGCATTAGGATGCCCTATGCTTGAGTGGCAGGAGTGCACTGCTTGGCTGAGTGAGATGAATTGGTCAAAGACAGTTCAGTGTCTGCTTCTGCTTTCCACCATCCCAGTCTCGTTCCTTTACCTAACAACCCTGAGAAGAGCTAAACCACACAGTGTGCATTCTATGGAGATCTCTTCCAAGAGTTTTCTGATGAAAACAGGCTGACCTGAAACAAAAGGAGAGCTGTTACATATTGTTTTGCAAGGACAAACACATTAGAGCAGAAATCTGATGCTGGGGTGAATACATGTGAGGAGAGCATATAATGATAAGAAATAATTGTGTTGGCCCACCTATCTGTTCATCCCAGATGCTGACAGCATCATTGAATAACAGAATACATTGGTTTGAGGGTTTGGTATTTTGTTGTTGAGCTTTTTTTTAATGCAAGTATGGATGTTTTTTTTCCTTGCAAAAATAGATCTTGTTTTTTATTTAGCCTTGGTATTTTGTTTACTTTCACTTGATCATGACAATAGAGGCATTTTAAATAAGAAGGGACACTGTGATTGGTACTAAGAAGGCCAGAGGGAGCCATGTGTTATGTAGATCAGTAAGGATTTGTTTTTATTTCGTTTGTTAGAAAGCAATGATGACTGTGAAAATGTTGAGTGCCTTGATTGTCTGTTTCCTTGAGAAGCAGGGATATTTTGTGAATTGGTAATAACTACATGGAATAATGTGGAATTATTTTTATTGTGCTCTTTCTATGGGAGATACAGTTTGAAACACAAGGTAGATGACATGAAAGACAGATTTTTCCTTCCATTGAAGCACTCTATACTTTTTGCATTTAAGAAATAACCTGAAAGAGGAGGAAGTATTTTGATCATTAGAGACTTTAATAATTCTTTTATATAACTCGTGTTCAGTCAGATAAATTTAGGCATAAATTTATTTCTGACAAAGAGCCCTTTCAAGTATTAGAATCAGCATAGAAGACTTGGGGGAAAAATAACAATTAGAAAGTCTCTAAGCTGAATGCAAACTGAAGTTGCCAATTAAATCTGCCTATAACACTACTGTCATGTGTGTGATGCTAAGACTTTTTTTTTTTTTCAAGGCAAAATGTTTGTTGGCTTATTTATTTATTTATTTAAATGTTGTTTACTGGAAAAGGTAACTTGTTTGCCTTATAGCCAAGGACAGCAAAGCAAGTAACTGAGGTAAAAGAAATTGGTGTTTACTAAATATTTGCTTTTTGACTTGGGGTGGGTGGGGGGAGAGTTGGGAGAGAGCATTGGTGTTTCTCTGGTGCTTGCTTGTGTTTAGTTTTGGAGTGTTGTAGGTTGTTGATTTGTGGGGTTTTGTTGTTGCTCTTTTTCTTTCAGAAAACATTTACTGCAATAAAATTATCTTTTGTTTTCAGTTTCATTTAATAACTGGTGCAGAGTTGTGTGGGTAGTGGGTAGGGTTCCTGAAAGGCTGGATATTAAGCTTATGAAATGTTAATACAGCTCTTCAAAATTATTTTGATAGATGTTAATATTGGAACAGCATTGGAAAACGAAGGACTGTTTCAACATAACTAGCTCTTGTAGTTTGATCACCTGATCTAGTATTTTTGAATCCTTGCCCTTGGTGGGCTGGAATATGAAATTAAGCATTCAGATCTGGAAACTCCAGTCTCTGGAGAGTTTTGCTCTTTTGGAAAAGGCAACTCTGTCAGCACAAAGGCATTTCTGGAAGGCATTTCAATGAAGATACAAAACTGTAGAGGCTACATAGAGAGAGGGAGAGCAGCGAAGAGATAAGGAATGGTATGGATGGAAAAAATGTTAGAGAAACACTGGGCCAACCCCACGATTTTTTGCTAACTTGGGTGAAGTAGTGCTACAATGTGAATTCTTTTTGTAAAAAAACCCAAACCAACCCAAAAACAAACAAAAAAGGTTAATGTGTTACTGTTAAAATGATGGTGAAATCCCCTGACATCTGCAAACTTGTGTTTTTATAAATCAGTTTCTACATAATTCTAATCATTTTGGTAGAGACTTGAAATACCTTCTAATTGAAATTGATTAAAATCTGTTTCACTGCTTTTGTGTAGTCTCATGGAATGCATTTTTGCATTTAGAATTGGTGATTTTTATTTTTATCTGCTTCATAGTGTAAGTTGTTGATGTGACTTCAATGTGTGCTGGATTAGCTTCTACTGTTAACATTCCTTTTTATTTCCAGTTGCTGGAATTACTGCAGCTGATTTTGCCCCAGGCACAGTTCACTGGGGAGTTGGTACCTGGGGTTCTGTTGATATCCCTGTCACTGGCAAGGTAAGGAGAGGTTGACTTGCATTCGCTATGAGGAGCAGGCTAGAAATAAATCATTTTAATATGCTTTCTGAAGATAAAAAATTAGGAGGGGCAGTGGGTGTCTTGCTGATTATTTATATCCATGCCAGTAGTAACTGGGAACATTCACCGTGGTTCTTGAAATAATATTCTTTCTTACTGATGCATTGAGCAGCAACTATTGGTTAAACACTGAAGGAACTAAGTTATTTAAATGAGAGTATTTTGTGTATGCCAAATCAATTTATTTTATTTCATTTTTTCTCCCATTGGGAAAAAGCCCCCCTAAATGAATATCTGTAACTAAAATTCTACCATGGAAGTGTGAAATTTTAGCCTCTTCTGCATTCAACAAGTTTCTTGTGTGGTACCTCAAACCAAGTTCATAGAAAGCTTGTGTGCCACGTGCCTGTTTATTTGTCCGTTGGTATGCTCACTGTGATGATATTTGATGGTACAATAATAATATAGTATAATAACATTTGCTGAATAACATTTGTTTAGTAAGCCATGTAAATGAGCATCTTTCAAAAGAAACCAGCACTGAGAATGAGCTCTTTTTAAAAAGGACTCAGTTTTGATGTCCGAATACGAGTGAAATGATGTTTTTCCTTGCAACAGTGCCATATTTAGCACACTAATAAAAGACAGTAAGGAAAGTTGATCTTCGATAAGGTAATTATTTTTGGAACTTGCATCAGTGTTTAGTAAATCAGCATGCTGCATCTGCAGTGCTAACCAAACTAATCTAAAATACTTGCCTCCCTGTGGAGGTATAGAAATGTCATAGTCCACGGAGACTTGCACTGCATTTATGCAGGTCTGCCTTTTCTGTCATAGATTCAACAGACCTTTCTGGAGAAGAGCTACAGTACTTTAACCAACCTTAATATGGGGTTTAAAGAGATTAATGAATATCAGCCTTGTACTAAATAAATCTTTATCACTTGCTTTACCTGCTCCAGTAATTGCCTCAGTGCAGTGGAGCCCATTCAGTCTGCCAGCTTGCCATTAATCTCAAATACATCTTTGACAAAAGAATCCACCTTATCTTCATTTCATGTGTGCATGTGTATGCGAGCTCTGGCACTTAATCAGGTCATCAAAATACTATCTATGAATCCATTAAGTTGTCCAAATATTACATATTTGAGAACTACTGATCTCATGGAAGGGACTGATAATTTGTTGTTTTGTTTTGTTTTAAAGGGCTTCCACATCTGTTTCTTACTGATATGTACACATTCCTGTCACTAAATAAAATGTGTTAAAAAATATGAGGGTGAAGATGGTAGCATGTGAGGCTTATTCAAACAACTCTCTGTGTGTCTTGCCCACTAGACACCCTTACTGTCCCTCTCACCCAAATAGCAGTAATTTGGGTCATGTCATACACAGCTATGCATGCATTTTGGTGTGTGTGTGTATATTTACATATTATGGCTTCAAACCTGAGTTATATTTACAGGCATGACAAAAAAAACCCCAACAATTTTAATATGGCTATCAAGTTGCTATAATTTAGAATCAGGCTGCTGTGGTATGTAGTTAATGCAGATATCTTACACTTGTTTCATAATGCAAACAGTTTTAATTTTTACTTACAGTGTTTAATCATGCATTTTCATGCAAATTTAAACTTCTTTATTCTGCCTGCCTTTGAAATTTACTATTTAAAAATATTTAATTTACTTAGTATTTCTGGAGTGTTTTCAGACTTTTGTGAAAGAACTATTTGTTTTTTAGGCTCACAGCTAAGTGTATAAACACGAGTTAGGTATTTTTGGAACAAGCAGTGAGGATAAGTGATATAAATGGATTAGATTCTCCTGGGGAAGGATAGAAGTTGGTATTTAGCAGGACTATAATTCTGGGGATGGAAGAGGTCTTGCAGATTTACTTAGTTCATATCTGCACAGATAACTGCACAGTGAAAAGAGGTAATAGCAACAAAGTCAGAGTACATACACTGGACAACATGAAATTGAACATGGGGAGGAAATAAGGTATAGTTTTCATAGCCAGCCTTAATGTAGGTGCTGTGTTGGATTCCTTCCCACAGATGGGATAGGATGAGGGTGTGATGTAATCACAAATTTTATCAAGGGAGATGATTAACAATTGCATAGGCTAGGGAGGAAGATGTCCAAGACCTAAAAAAGAGTTTGCAGGAAATAAACCTCCCCAAGGATTGAAATAGCTGCTGTAAATGTCTCTGAACTAGAGTAGAGTAGAACAGAGTAGAATAGAATAGAATAGAATTAACCAGATTGGAAAAGACCTTTGGGCTCATTGAGTCCAACCTATTTTCCTACGCTATCTAATCAACTAAACCATGGCACCAAGCGCCCCATCCAGTCTCTTCCTAAACACGTCCAGTGAAGGTGACTCCACCACCTCCCTGGGCAGCACATTCCAATGGCAAATGACTCTTTCCATAGATAATTTCTTCCTAACATCCAGCCTAAACCTCCCCTGGTGCAGCCTGAGACTGTGTCCTCTTGTTCTGGTGCTGGTTGCCTGGGAGAAGAGATCAACACCCACCTGGCTACAACCTCCCTTCAGGTAGTTGTAGACAGCAATAAGGTCTCCCCTGAGCCTCCTCTTCTCCAGGCTAAGCAACCCCAGTTCCCTCAGCCTCTCCTCATAGGGCTTGTGTTCCAAACCCCTCCCCAGCTTTGTTGCCCTTCTCTGGACACATTCCAGCAACTCAACATCTTTCCTAAACTGAGGGGCCCAGAACTGAACACAGGACTCAAGGTGTGGCCTAACCAGTGCTGAGTACAGGGGCAGAATGCCTTCACTGCTCCTGCTGGCCACACTATTCCTAATGCAGGCCAGGGTGCCGTTGGCCTTCTTGGCCACCTGGGCACACTTCTGGCTCATGTTCAGCCTACTATCAACCAGCACTCTCAGACCACTAGTAAGTGAATGTTAAGTAATTGAGAATAGAGGAGTACATCACATTTTTCAAACCCAAAACTAGTTAACTTAGGTTTTCAAAATGGAGAGCATGGGTCTTAGAGGTGCTTGGCTTTGTGTTTTGAGTGTTGTGTGTTAGTAGTCACTGCTGTTGCTGTGTGTACAAAGAAAACAGTGTCTGTTAGGTAGCAATGAGGTGGCACTGTTAGTGTGGGTTTATGCAGTGTGACTGAGGAAGGTTGTAAGCATACTGTGCACACACTATGGCATACCGACAACTAACTCAAGTTTCCAATTCAGTACAGGCATGCTAGCATGGCAGCACTCTGCTTCACACAGGACAACATGCTGCTGTCTTGTGCTTGGAATCAGCTGTGCTGATTTGTTCATTGTGCTCTTTCATGTGGCTTAGACTTGAATGCTCTGCATATGTTGCTATGTTTAGCTTTGGTCAGGTTTCCCTGTATCTCTGTGCAGCAGTTCTCACATCATAGTAGTTACTCACATTGCTGCCTTTCTTTAAGCACATTGATATAGACCTGAAAAGCTTTATAGAGATTGTTGCTGCACTTCAGCTGGGCTGCTGATTTCTCAGCTAACTCTAGTTTATGTCCTTTTCTCTCCTCTCCAGAGAGACTGGTTTCATCACCCATCCCCCTCACACATAGTTTAAAGCCCTCCCAATGAGCCCTGCCAACTCTAGTGCTAGAGCCCTCTTGCCCTTTCTAGATAGATTCACCCCATCTAGGTCCAGCAGGACAGGTATGGTAAAAGTTGCCCATTGATCAAAGAAACCAAAATTCTGCTGCTGGCACCATCCCTTGAGCCATTTCTTGATGGTCTGGGTTCTCCTGTTCCTCTCAGTGTACACCCCTGCCACTGAGGGAACTGAGCAGAACACCACATGAGCTCTTGCCCCATCAATCAGTTGTCTGAGGGCCTTGAATTCCTTTTTGATTGTCCTGGTGCCCTTATCAATCTCATCACTTCCAGCTTGGATTACCAGCAATGGGTAATAGTCAGAAGGCTGGATTAGCTTTGGGAGTCTCCTGGTGATGTCCCTTACCCAGGCCCCAGCAAAACCTTGAAATCAGGATTTCTCAGAAATAATTAAAGGAGCAGTTTGGGGTTAAGTGAAGATCATACTTCTATGTGGAAAGCAATGCTGAGCAGTGTACAGTGGAAAGATGTAATTTCTTTGTCCTTGGGCTTTTTTAATACTCCTGCATGAAAAGAAAAAAAGATGAATTAGGATTAAGATGAGTGGATGAAAATAGATTTTTAACATGTCTTTTCCTTTTTCTCTTAAGGCACTGCTTCCACCAACAGCTTTCTTCAAAACCTCAGAATGAATGAAATTACTTTCAACTGTAGTAAAATTAGAAGTGCTATGAGAAGGCTTTGGGCCTGGGAATTTTCATGTGTATTTTCTCATGAATGGCATTCTCAGCTGGTCCTGTACCCTGTCTAATACTTTGCACAGCCTTAGAAATTTTGGTTCTGTGTTCTTTATTGGCCATGGATATTTGCAGCATTGAAAGTATTTTGTGAGTCTATTGAGAATTAAATTTTATTAACTCATGGAGGATACAATGTTATTTTTGTGCAGTAATTTTCCACTTCAGAAAGCTTTTGTGCAATATTATAAATCAGGTTCCAGCTAAAATAGGCATTATGGAATTTATAATTCTTGTTTTCTAAATTATAATGATAGTACTAATTAAGTTGCTGTTTACTAGGGAATCTCAGTCTCTTATACACTGTTGAACAGAGGCAGGGAGAAATCTGCAGGAGAAAATTGCCCAGTCTTGTCAATAATGTGTCAGTTCTGCTGAAGCCATCCCAGTGCAGAATATTTGTTGGATCTCTTTTGGTCCCCTTGTTGGTCCCCTTGGTCAGCTCAGAAACTGTGATCTTGTTCCTGGACCAGATGCTTGGTGCAATGCTGCTTCTGCGCAGGTGTGCCAAGTGTGCCAAGTGATTGCTTCTGTTGTTATGTAAATGTGTGTTGTGTGTGCTTTGTAATAAAGGATGATTCTAGGGGAAAAAAAATGGCTGATGACACGTGAAAAGTTACTTGCTCTGCAATGAAATGTGGTAGGGAGGTTTCTACTTTCCTTCAAAATAAAGCAGCCTACTTTGATGAATGACAGGCATTCATCTTTCTTATAGGGGAAGAAAGCAGTGAATCTTTGATTCACCTTTCTCTTGAGGCATGTTGGGATATATCTTGTAAGTTGCAATGGCATCTTCATACCAGTGGTATTTTCTTTTTCCACTGATCTTGAAACTTTGGTTTTTTTATTCTTGAGGTTTATGTTCCATCTTTCAAAAATATGTAGAATCTATTTCAGTTTGGTTTAATGGCCTGGATGGCTCACTTTAGAAGCTCTCACCCCATACCTCAGGTGATGAATTGTCATCAATATGTAAATCTTTGTGGTTGGTATTTTTTCCATTTGTATTTTTTATTTAGTTGGTTTTGGTTTTCATTCTACAAGATAATGTTTTCCCTTTGAACTCTTGAATGTTCAATCTCGACAACTTGCTGTGGACAGATGTGCTGCGGTACTCACTGAACACCAATCCTGAGGTGGTCCGTGAAGGCTCATCAGTAGAGATATGCACACCCAGTTGCTGGGCTATGGGGGTTATAAGCTGCCAAGTGGCACTTGGTGCCATGGTCTAGTAGTCATGAGGTCTTGGGTGACAGGTTGGACCTGATGATCTTTGGCGTCTTTTCCAACCTTGTTGATTCTATGATTCTATTCTATGATTCTATAAGTGGTTTTCATCAGCCTGTAGTTTTCCTTTTAGTGTGTGAGAGAAAACTGTTCTATTTGTGATAAAGCTCAGTACCTGCTTATAATTAACCCTGTGATGGTGGTTTTCACACAGCTCTGTTTCTTATTTTATATAAGCTTCTAAGAGTTTTATGAAACTGGAATGTTTATGTACTGGAAAAATAACTAAACCTGGAAGGCTTAATATGAGTTTTCCTCAAGTCACTTGTATGAGATGCTTTAAGCTTTCTTTCTGTTTGAACAGTGCTCTCTCCATATTAGTCTGCAAGTATCCTTCTCTTCAACATGGTTCTTCTAACTGCAACTGTTCCAAGTGGCTAATACTTGCTCTTCTAACATGGTTTTGTGTTTTGTTTTTTTTTCGTGTGTGCCCCTAAATGCCTCTTGCAATGAATTCCTTCCTTCCTTCTGCATTTTATTCCATCAAGGTGTTGTGGTTTCAAAGTGTAATATTTACTTTTATTGGTGCCAGTTTGAATATAAAACCTCAAAGGTCAATAGGAATGAGTTTTTGAGACATTCTTTGGATTATGTAATAATAATAATAGTAAGAATAAGAATAAGAATAATAAAGTAATAAAGTTGAGCCTTTTTAGATGTTGATTATTAATATTAGTGTATGCCCTTTAATTTATGCTTTTTTATTTGTGAGTTCCATATATTTTAATTACATCTTTTTGTGTTATTCTAGAAAGCAAGTGTTTTAATTAATAGACTCCTATGTTGTTTTCTGTCATTTCCTTGTGTTTACTTAATTGGAGGTCCACACCAGACTTTCTCACAGAGAACATCTCATACAGGGGAAGAGAAGAAATTAAATCAGACCCAAAACACACACACTGTAAATTCTGTAACACTTTTGATCACTGTTGCATTCACCTACAAGATTTATCTTATCCAGAGTGCTAAAACATATTGTCAGAGCTATCACTGGTTTCCACAGAGAGTCAGATGTATTTTGTACATGCACACCAACATTGTGATTATGTATCACCTTGCTTTAGACATTTTTCAAACAGTTTGATTGCAACTGGAATGTGGTGGTGGGCTTTCCATTAATGTTAGGAAGACATGGCTATTTGTGTGACAATGACTTTGATTTCTTTTACTGTTTTACTGAGCTTGCACCTTGGTCTAGAAGGACATGCTACCCAGGGAAAACTATACTTCTGTATTTCTAAGTACAGTCCTTGCAAGTTCCCGTGGTGGGGACATGGGCTCTTCCAGCTTTGCTGTTATGTGGCTGATAAGTACCTGCTTCAGCCTCTGATATTCTCAGCAATTGTTATTCTGGGTTAATTGTTCTCCATTTATGCTTGTTTGAATTGTACTTCTAGACTATTTCATATTGCACTTTTTCCTGTGGGAAGGACAATAGATGTTCAGTGAACATACCAGTTTAGGAGGAGTTTGCTTTGATTATTGGAAAACCATCAATTATTGGTTTTGCCTTTTTTTTTATCCCCTCCAAAAGGCATGCATCAGATCACTTAGTATCATATTGACCCAATAAATAGAAAGCATTACTTCATTGTGGCCAAAGGAGAGAACTCTGCAATAGCTGTAACTCCACTTGCCTGAATGCCTTCTCAATCACCAGGTAAGCCTTAGAATTTCCTTTGTAGTTTCTTTATCGTTAAGTTTTGCTAAGAACGGATGAAGGCTAAGTGACATTTACCCAGGTAATGGGAGACCTGCTATCTCAACTCAGCGTGTTACTAGTGCTAACTCCGGACAGTGGAACATGAACTAAACAGGCACAGGAAGTTTAATGTTTTGCTAGGCCTACACAGTGGTCTGCATGTACCTTCCTTCTCGTTCTTTTATGTTCCCAAGACCAAATTTTGGAACACAAAATTCTTTCAGGAATTGCTCAGGTTTTTGCTTGTCTTAACATCTCAGGAGTTGTATTTCAGCTGCCTAGCTGTTTAGATGTCTCCATTGTGTAAGTTTCTCCTTATCCTAGTGTCAGTAATGATGGAGTGGTGGGGGAAAGGAAGGTGCTTTAGCCAACATCACTGAAAAAGTTCTTCCCTCTCCTCAGTGTCTTGGGAATGGGTCTGTTCTCGGCTTGTCACCATGTATGGTCAAGTAGGTCATTATAGGTCTGTCTCCTGAGCCGAACTCATGGCTTCAAGGTTTGTTTGGGTTTATTTTGAAAGACTTAGATGCAGCTGTCTAGAATTTCCACTCCAATATGTTCATTTGGCCTTGCTTGTAATGTGCTGAATTTCATATTGCCTGTACTGCGCAGTCAGCTTGCTACACAGAATCTTAACAGCTTTAGTAATTCCCCTAACCATCCAATTAGACTAATAATAAAGGCTTAATTACATATCCAGTTAATCATCAGATTTGTTCACTGAATGGCTTTAATTGGTAGATAGAGCTGTTACACTATTCCAGTTTGAAACCTATCACCCATTTTTGCTCACAGCTATATCCACCTTTTTGTTTCACGATTGTGACTTCACCAGCATTTATTAAGACAATAAAAAAGGCTCAGGAGCAAAGAAACATAATCACCCAATGCTGCGGCAGCACCCTTTTGCATCTCAGTGCCTGTACTCAAGCCAAGACCTCTCTTTGCAGTGCTCTGTGCTGCTCATCTTCAAGGAACTCCAAATAGCAAATCGCTGCTTTACAGGTTTCCAAAAATGAAGCTGTTCTGTATTCTGCCCAGGTAGCTCCCTCAAAATGACTGTTAAAGACTCTGGGACCTGGAAGCCCCTTGGCTTTGTAGGATTCAATAATGCACCACCTAAGCCATTTTGAAATAGATACTTCAGTAGCCCTGAGTCTTTTCTTATTATGGAAACATATAAATTGGCTCATCCTGTAAAACCCTTCAGTTTTAAAAATGTAAAACCTAATTGCCTTATGGACATTCAAAGAATGGAGGCGCTTCTCTGGGGAGATTTTGCACTGAACCAAAAGATGACAGAACTAGTTACTGATTAAAAAGAAAAGAAGAGTTAACCTCTTGATGCCGGTTGTCAGGATTTCCTCAAATATATTTCTGCCTGGTTTAATTGCTACTTTGTTTCTATGCCACACAGATCTTACTTCATTTTCTTCAGGGTTGAATGGGGTAACTGGTTGCAGAAACCTCATTGTCCCAGTCATGTTCCTTTCATGCTTTCGAATCAAATGCCCTGTACAACTGCAAAATAATTTCCTTCCTTTAACAAGGCTTCCACTATCCTGAGTTCAGAAGATTCGTGTTCAGTGTTGAGCTTTAGCTGACAATACTGACCTTCGCTGTATTTTGTGAAGGTATCATTTGAAGCTACCCATGTTGGGGGGAAGGGGAAAGCCTTCTAGTATGTCAAGAATAATTATTCTGCCTTTGCATAAATAATCTGTTATCAGAGGAGAAGAAAAGGTGATATTTTTAGTAGGCTTTACACCCCAGGGAAGTAAATGACACATGAAAATGAACTTTCAAAGTCTTGGTCTATAGAAAAAGGAGCAGTGTGTGACAGCAAAAGAAAAAGTGAGTTTCTGTGAATTAGTACAACTCATTATTCGTGCTGTACACACTCGCTGCCTTACATGCCTTGCCCCTGTAGCTGGAATATGAAATAAAACCCGGCAGCCACCTCCCTGGCCCTCAGTGGCAGCCACTCTGATTGGATGCCTCCTACAGCATGGCAGCGAGCATCAAGGAGCTGTGAGCTGGGAAACATGCAGAGCAACCCTTCCTTAAAGTGCGTGTCACAACTTACCTTTAAATATGTTTAAGTGGCTTAGGCTTAACAGGCACTCCAGTTCCCCCCTTGGAGCTCATTTAAGGGGGAGGAGGAATGTATGTACAGATCAATAGTGTTTTGACAAATTGTGTTTCCATAGCTGGATCCTGTAAAAAAAAAGGGGGGTGAGGGGGGTGAGGGAGAAGGGGGGGAAATGTAATAAAAGATTTCAGAAAATGCACAGATGCTGAACTCAGGTGTGAGAAACGATCCTACTTCAGCAGTCTTTGGAGTCCTGGGTTTCTGGTTGTTCGGTGCAGGAGCTGTAGCATGGTTTAGTATGCATATTGCACATAAAGTTTAAAAATGGCAGGGAGAATGTAGTGCGTAACCTTTCGATTAACTTCACTTCAGATAATTACTGTAGTTACTCATAACGTGCATGTGTTCATGATACAAATCCAATACTTTCTGTAATTGAGGTTGGAAAAATCAAGGTCTTGCTGATCAAGGCCTGAGATGCTGTGCAGTGTCCTCCTGCAGCAATACGCAATATATTGATATCACCACAGCACCTAGGTGACACCAAGAATAACAGCTGCTGATGATTAGAAAACCTATAGAGAAATGACTCACGGGCTTCAGCTTGTTCTGCACTCCCATCTAACTTCCTCATGCATCCCCCTTCCCCAGAAGGGGAATACCTTTAGCAGAGGAAGGGGAAAGGAGTGCTGAGCCATCCCCCTATCCACCTTTAGAGGGCTAGTGGAGTCTTCTAGGAGCACTATGCTTGGTATCCCCCTTTGCCTGCACTCTTTATTCTCCTGGCTGGCTTCTGCGACCTCTCCCTAGCAAAGTGCCCAAGTAGAGCTGTATGTGTAGGCTCATGGCTTTGGAGGAGTGTGGTGAGAGCACTCTGTGCTGGGATAGATGAATTGGACTACATGTGAAGAAGGTGCAGAGCAGGCAGGTATCACTGCCATCACGTGCCTTTACTGTCCACACCATGAGAAGAACTTCTGGAAAAGGAGACATTCAAGTGCACCTGCTTTCACCCACCAATAGCAGGTGATCTTGTGACCACTGTTTTATGTTGTTTGCAGCAGCTGTAGGTTTTCCTTCCTCACATTTAAAGCATCCTCCTTTGCTGTTTTTAGCTGCTTGATGGCTTCCTATTGAAAGGGCAGCTGCAGATTAGGGCTACAGTTCTTTGTATGCTTGCCTTCTCTTGGTGTTGCAGGTCACAGTGATATGAATCCATGAGTTATTAAAAATTTTTCTTTTGACATAAAATGTTCCAATAGTCAAAAGAAGCCAGTATGTAAAATGGGTAAAATAAAAGTGAATACTTTTGCTCACTACATTTCAATGTGAAATTTTCACAGGACACTAAGGACACTTTTCAGTAATGAAAAGTGGAAGAAGTTATGTCACTCCCCCCTGCCCCCCCCATTTTTTTGTAACTGGAAAGGTCTAGAAGTAATCTGTGATAGAGGATATTTTTCTGAGAATCTTCCACTCTTCCATTAGAAAGTGTCATTAGGCCCAACTTTAGTATCCCTCTCATTGTGAAGGGGACACAAGTAAAGAGAACGGAATGATTAAGGGATTCTTTCTAGGGTTAGTGCTTTTCTGTAAAACTTCGTTGTGCCATAACTATTCTTGGACTCTGTTAGAGGTAACACAGTGCTTATTTCTTGCCTTGGTGAAGGCTAGTGCTGCCTTCTGAACTGCTGGACTTCCATCATTGTTTTCAGACAAAATTCTGTCTGCTTACATTTTTTGAAAGCTGTTTAAAATCAGATCCCTAGCAGGTTTTTGATCATTTCTGTCTGCCATACTTTGTCCTCTGTATTAAGGCTGAGATTCCTCTATCTGTCCCTGCCATCATGCACTGGAACACATTGCCTACAACCATATCAGGAATCTTCCTGGTTTATGATGGTTCATTAAGTGTGTACAATTAAGCATCTGTTCAAACTAAAATGTTAAACTTTATGGCATTTGGGCTGACAATCAAGTGTGTTCAGTACAAATGCCACATTTCAGTACTTGCCTTTTTAATATTTTATTATGTTGTCTTGAAATTAGCTTTTTACTCTTTTTTTTTTGTTCCTGACCCTTTCAGATCCTGCTCTGAGAGAAATGCTGCATTGTGTTCTTGCTTCTCCAAAGCAGTTTAGGGTTTTACCCTGGCCTCTCTGTGACCTGTCAGTTCCTGTTTGTCTCCTCTTTAAATTACATGAACCTTAAGACCTTTTTCTTTCCACAGTTTGCATCAAATGTTACTTCCTTCTCCATGTTTACTCAGCTTCATTTAAAACCCTTAAGTGTTCACTTTTATTTTTCCTTGGAAAGCTCATAAACCTGCAAACTGTACCCTTGCTAAGTGAAGTTGCCTTGTGATCCTATTACTGTGATTCTTCCTTTTCTCAGTGTGCTTCTCTCTGCCCTTCTGCTTGTCATGGTCTTGTCAAGCATTCAAATGTAAGCTCTTCTGGGAAGGGCTTTATGTTTTAATATGTTTCTTTATAGCTGCTGGTGCTCTGTAAGAATAAATGGATTTCCAAGGGTGGGTCTAGTAAAGTTCATTCAATATGCCAAAACTCTTCTCCTGTGCTTTGGATCCAGAAGAAGGAGCAAATTCAAAGCTTTATGCCCACTAGCCTTAACCAGCAGATTATGGATGCAATGTAAAACTTTTGGTGCTCACCTTACCGAAGGGCTGTTGCAGCAGAAGATGGCCCATTTTCAGATACATTTGCATAATGAACTGTACACTGAAGGACACAGATGGCACTAAGAATGGCTTTCTGAATCTGGTCTTCTCTACCACAACTTGGCAGCCTTCAGAGAAGTAAAATCTTGGTCATACAATTGTGAAACACAAATTTGTGTCAGATTGTATGAGACCCAAAGGTACTGATAGGGAGAGGGTTAAGGAAGCAATGGTATCAGTGTGAAGGCTGAAAAATGTGTTAATATATATTGGAAAATGGGAGGAATTGGATCTGATAAGCACTTAGGCATATACCAACAGCACAACTCCCACCACCACCACTATTCCAGACACATACCCTTTGGTCACTATTGTGCCAGTCTGGAGCATAAAAGAAGGGAATGGAGACTAAGTGGCGTTTTGCCTTCCAATGCAAGTGTGTTTCATCTGCTGAATGCAGTGGTTGAAGACAGAAGTAAATGAACTGGGATATGAACTGAAGATGTTCATTGGAATGAATTTAACAAACTTATGCAGTTACTCAATAGCAACTGTTTTGCTGCTAGTTTCAGGTTTGAATATATGAACAATCAAATACTGGCTGTGTTTGGCTATCTCTATCTGCTACTTCACTGGCCAAGTAAGTTTGGTTTTCCCCCTCCAAACCTATAGTAATATCAATGTATCATATAAAATGATGTTGCTAGTGAAGGGAACAGTCATTGTTAAACTTCCTTAATCCTCTTCCTTTTCCGAGAAGCTGAAATGACTGAGGGGAACCAGCATCTTGAGGAGCTCTTGGTCACTTGTCTCATTTAGAATCATTGTTTTCTTCTTCTGGATCACTTGGGAGATACAGAATATTTGCAAGTCAGTGTTCACACAAACTTTTCATTACAAAACTAGATACTTGCCATGTAGTGGAAGAACTTGGAAGATTTAGGAAGCTATAATCAGTAAACAGAAACATCTAAAAAGCAAGTACAACCCAAGCAGACTGAAGCTTCTGAACATCTTCCAACACTGTACGTGATGATGTTTGTTACTTCTTCATGCGAGTGCCCAGCACTTCATTCATCTTGTTCTTGTGTGAAAATAGCTTTGTTCTCTTCTTCAGCCTGCTGGGAGAGCTTTTATTCCCTCTTTCTTTATCTTATGGATTAGCAGACCTTATTTCCCTTCTTTTCTGTTTTGTTGCTCCTTATTTTTGCTCTTTACTCCCTCTACTCATCTGTAGCTGTAGCCCAGAAGTGAGGCTGCATGATGTTCGTGGCAGACTCTGTCTGCTTAGCTTTATGCTGTCTCTCGTGGGGCCACTCTGCTCCTGTGACTGCCTTCCCCATGGGGCTGTGCAGTCAGACGTGCAGCCAGGGCCAGGGGCACTGGGTTTGAGTGGCTGCCCAGGAAACAGTGGTTGATCTCCTTTCTAGCTCAGCAGTCAGAAAAGTCTCTCCAGCATCAAGTAGGAAATAAAGATCTCTAAAAGTGGGACAACTCTAGCAATATTTGGAAAAAACAAAAGACCACCACCACCAATTAAGAGGCATCACAATGAAGTCTAAAGCTGCTTTGCATAGTGTTTATATTTTCCCAACTTTAAAATTTCAGAGATTTTTATCTCAGAAGTATGTTAGTGTGAAGCAAAAGTCTAAATGCTAGGGGGAAATCCAGCACTAAAAGAAAAGATTGCAGAAGCAGACTATATATATATATATGTGTATATTTTATTTATTTTTTTTTTAAAAAGCACCTAATTACCCAGAATCTTAACCTCTAGTCTCCTGAACAAGTGATGTGATCTGCAGACTGTGCTCTTTAGGGCTGAGGGGTTTGCAGTTCACACACCCACTTACAGAAACGAACTGTCATCAGAGCATTTGTTGATTCAGGGCTGACTTTTGTCGCTGTAGATTGGTGATGTTGTATGAAAGATTCCTTTCTGCTTACAGATTTCATTTAAAATCTGATGACTTTTGAGAGCTAATCAATCGCTGCCTGGAATTTCACTGTCTGAAAAGATGGTTTTGTGACTATGTTGGAAAATATTGATGGAGTACTACATCAGTAGGCACCATGTGAATCAGGTGGGTGCTGCCAAACCATGTGGTCAGAGGTACTCTGTGTTGGGGGTCCAATTTTTAATGTGGTATTTGGATTTGCCTGTGCATGAGCCAGGTCTGATAAGCTCCCTAGAGTCTTCAAAGATAAAATCACAGATTTTTTTTTTAAGATATATTGTCTATGGCTCTAAACTATCAATGATGAAATGGGTTTACATTAATTTTAAATTTTTTTGCTTTAATTTTAATTTTATAATCTCACCATTATAGAGAAGCATCTGATGAACTTTAAGTTATTCTCTCCCATTTTGTAGCTCTTACCTCCTTTATTTGTCTGCCATTGTGGCATCTCTCTATCAAATAGGTATTTGGGTGTTCTTGTTGCTACTTTACCTAAGCAGAATACGTTTCTGATTGACATCAACCAGAGAGTACCCAATGCTCCTTACCTGGGCTGAGACAATGGGCTAATGCCATTCCTCACTCACAAAATCTGTCCTGAGAAATTTAGATAGCTAAAATGGAAGTTCAGTTATTTTCTATGGGAATTACTGCTCATGCATAACTGGGAAGAGGGGAGAAAATAATGTAGCAAGGAAAGCCTTCAGAAAGAGAGAAAGTAGGTGATAAAAATAGGGCATTTCCCTGACTGAATTTCCAGGCTGTACAGCAAGAGGCTTCACTCCTCCTTTTTTGACCTTAAAAGAAAAAAATAGAAAAAGAAAAAGAGGAGGGAAGGTAGTTAGTACACCAAAACAATATTGAGGGGTTCTAAATAGATTTGAAGTATTGCTCAAAAGAGCAGCATTTTAATGTGCTGCTGTTGATTACACTGGAAGGGGATGCAGCATGTTTTAAAGCATTCTATAATTCCAAGGCATGTAATGAGATGGTCCCCATCACAGGTCCCATGAACCTGGGAGTTAGTCAGAAAGCTGGCACTGTAATTCCCAACCAATATGTTCCCTCATCTTGCCAGTATCAACTTGATCTACATTGAGCATATAGCATAATAACAGTTTGAGATGAATGTCATTATTAAACATTTTCTAAAAATAGAAATAATCCACATTGGCAAATTAAAACGATCTATTTCTTTTCATGAGATGAAAAATGTACAAATATACTGTGCAAATGAATGTGCATGCAGCAGAAATGCATGTGAGAGTTCAACATAAATTGTGTATGCATTATAAAATTGTGTAATGTCCAGTGATTTCCGCTATAAGTGAGCCCCATCTGGTGGTCATCTAAAGAAACAACTGAAGTGAACTGCAGGATAAAAAAGATTACACACACACACACACAAAGGGTCTGAATCTCTTTTCAAAAGGTCAAAGATTTAACTATGTAGATGATATATATGCAACTAGGTGCAATATAATCCAGACAGTTTGTTTTAAATACTCATCTCTACAGTGCAAACTAATAGCTATATCTTACTGAAGAATGAAACATTAAAAAAGTATTTTTGGGTGGCTTGCAGGTAGATTTTTTTTTTGCCTTTTGTGAGAACTGAATTTTAATGCAAATGCTTGCTTGTGGTGTACTAACTTCTTCATAGTTCTGATACAAAGAAATGTCAACAATTCCTTCATCTTAGAAAAACAGTATTGGATTGGCTTTCATTTGTGAACTCAGTCACTTCCAGGAAAAGCCTAATTATCACAAGCTCCTGTGGTTTTGTTGTACAACATAGCAGTACACCAGCTAATGAGGACCAGAAGAGCAACTGGAAGGGTAGCGCTGGCAGACTGTGTGTATATGAAATTCAAGTTGGGCATCTCCATTGTATTTCTCCTCTGGAGATGGTCTGCATTGATTTGCCTTCAAGGCTAGTAGCAATCATTAAAGAGCTAGCAGTTGTCACACCAGCATTTCTTTTTGTGTGACTCAACTCCAGGAGTAGGCTTTGCCATCAGTGTGGCAAACATTTTGGTTTGCACCATTGCATGGAGCCCTCATCACAGCAAAAACTAAGTGACATGCAGTTCCTGAGATCTGTGTCTCATGGCTGTGATGGGCTGAGCTAACACAGTGACTGCTGGGGTGAAACTATGGGGCCACTTTCTTGCTTAGGGACTGAAAACAGCATCCATTCTACCCACCAGGTGCTCTTCTTTTAGGCAGGTTTTGGTGTGCTGCCTGCCAACTCAGTGAGGTTGGCCTGTTCCTGACTTAAACTGGCAGAGCTTCAAGGGGGTAGAGGTTGGGTACAGGACCAAGCTGCAGGAGTATGTGGTTTAGAAGTTTCTGTGCTCCAGCCTTGCTCTAGTGGCATGAAGAACTGGATTGGGATTGAGTAATTAGTTTCAGTTGTTTATTATTCCACAGGAAGCAATTTAATTCTCATTAATTTCTCAGAATATGCAAATTTTAATACTCTTGTTTAGGTATTTATAGATCTATGCAGCTTTGTATGGCCCATATTTGCTCTAGTTCTACCTAATTGTGGCAGGTGCAGCCACCCTGACAAACACCTGACAAATACCCTAGTAGACACCTGGCAAGGGGCTGATTGCTAGAAGCCAATAAAGACCAGCATGGCTTATCTCAGAAGTTAACTGGTGCCTCCAGGCCCAAGGTCTTACCCTGCTTTTGTGTGTTTCTGTGGGCATAGCCTTCCAACTAATTAGAAATGGTCACAGTGCACCCTTGACTCAGGGTCTAAATAGAATCCTGCTACAGAGATTTTTTTACTTAGTCTCTATGCACTAAGTGGCCTGGTAGTCAGATCCTCTGCCCATAGACTGGGACACCATCCTAAGATACTTCTGTGGATTGAGTCTTCACCCACTTTGGTGAGTGTATTTGTTGGGTACCCTCGAGTGGGAGGTTTCTGCTTTATGAGCGAGTGCATGCACATTCTAGTTCATCTTTCTAGAAAGAATGTTCCTTAAGGTTTAAGGTTAAAGCTCAATTTGTTGTGTGGGAGTAAAGCACCAGCTGACATCCCAACTTGTAATTTAATGGTGTGGGAAGGGGTGAAGAGTAATTTTGCTTACAATGAATCCGTGTTGTGGGTGGCTGTTGCTGTCTGTTTTGTGGGTGCCTCTGCAACGCTAACATGAAACTGATTTCTTATGTGTTTGTAATAAAGTTCAAAAATGTGTTTGTAAATACACAAATGTTCAGGTATTTGGTTTGTTTCTTCTGTTGTGACCTGAGCCAGAGAGTGCCTGCACTGTGTTGTGTTCAATATGGGGAAGAAGGACAGGTGCTGTCGGGGTCCTGTGTGTACCAGCATGAGCACTAGTTGCCAGTTTTCCCCCTTCTGAATGGTGACTGCTACATGCCAGCAGTCTGTTCTCTCTCTTTTGTCAAGTAATAGCTAACATTGCACTCAGGTTTTTGCTCATTCCAGGGTGAAATTATTTCTGTGATTGAATGTTTCAGGTTTGGGTTTTTTTCCCCCCTTTTGTGTTTACTCCTGATGTTTGAGGGAGGATTACAGGGGAAGAGGTGTGGCTGAGTTCCTTTAGCAGGGAGGAAATGGATGTTGTATTTTTGTGAGTTCTGTGTACATAATTTAGGACACTTTCACAGAATGTTGTGTTAATCAGTAATGTGCCCACTGCTTTCACATATCATCCATTACATCATCCATTACAGTTCTGTTCGTTCTGGCTAAATCACTTTCTTTTTGTTCTAGTTTTTTTGTTAATGAACTGCTTATCTTTCAGCTTTGCCTTTTAATTATAACACCAATTTGAGGACATCTTTCAATATGTGCCATTCTTCTGAATAACCTGGAAAGGGTTCTCAGTTTGTGAACATCCTAGAAGGCTGAGAAATTGAGTCATGGCTAAGTTAACCATGCATTTTGCATCCTCACTTGAACTAATATTTAGAGTGATTTGTGCTATCTGTTGCTGTGAATCTCCATAGAAAAGCTGTTTTGTGAAGCTCAGTGTATGGGAATCTTATGAGATCCTTCTTTTCCCCTCAGCACTACCTTCTTGCGCTGTTCAATTTGTGTAAACTTAACCCTTTTCCCACTTTGCTGCAGGGCTGGGGAGGCTGTGATTTCAATTCTTACCAGGCTGAGTGAAATCATTTCACACTGCAGTACTTGGTATTTCTCATGGAAACTAATTTCCGTGCCAGTATTTTCTGTTCTCATTTGGCTTATTTCAACTGCGATGTCTTTCAAAAGCACGTTTCTTAAATTGCAACGAAAGGGGAAGTTTGCAAGTGCTGTTCATGTCGTGGAATTGCTTATGAACTGTTAATTGTGGTGGTTGCAACTACTATACTGTGTGTACTCAAAGCTGGTTTTCATTAAGATTTTAGGCCTCCAAACCAAAAATAACACCAATGTGTCTCTAGGTCAAAGTTGTCCGTTTCTGATGTAGGCCTAAATGCCTCAATGGTATGCGAAGTTTTAGTTTGGGTTTTTGAATTTATACTGGTACCTTCTACAAAAAAGGAGCAGCTCTAATTTTTAACAGCAATGCATTACTTAATTATATGAGATCATTCTTCATTTCTACCTTTTGTTTTAAAAGAGATTGTGAATTGTTTTTTGCTTTTCCCTTCACACAATCTGTGTATGAGATGAGTGCTTTATGTCTGTGCCAGCTGCTTTTGTCACAAAGGCTAATCAGGTTTAAAAGTGATCCCACACCTGCTTTGGGTCACAGATTTTGTGATGTTCTGCTAATGTAAAATATGGAGTTAATCTACTGCTAATACAAACATTTCATTGATAGCAGGGCAGACCTGAATTAATAATCATATCTTATGAGTTTTGGGTTGGTTTATTTTGTGGTGTGATTATTTTTATCTTTTCTTTAAACCATTGCTTTTGTTTGCATTCCTATGGCACACTTGGGCTCCAAATGGGGGTAGAGAGCTCCATCACCACATCAGGGCTAGTGAAGCAATATCCAGATGGTGTGGTTAGTAGTGCTGCTGCAAAATCTTAAGAAATTAGCAAATGTATAGCCTTTTGAAGGCATTTTTCTATTGGGAACAGAGAAATAAGTTCACAGCGTTCCTCAATAACTTAGCTATCTTTCCATGGTGTTGGAATGAGGAATGTTTTAGGCGTTTGGTAATGCTTAAAACGGAGTTTGCATATCTCTGTAATGTATGGCTTGCTTTTGATTTAGTGTTTTTCAGACTAGTATAAGAGTATGACCTTTAGTAAAAGGGTGGAGGCAGGGGAAAGACAAAAACATCAAGTCTCAGTCTCAAGCCTGGGATCTCTCTACCTCACCCACAAGACAAAGATAGAGGAGTAGGTTTTAGGTCTTGAAAGCACCAAGACTTCAGCTGAAAGAAATAGGCATCCTGGTGAGTTATCTAATGATTTAAGAGATCTAGAAAAAATGAACAGAATGCATATGCTTGTACCTCCTGGTGTCAGGTGAGAAAGCAGGGTGTCTTTATTTTGGAAGCAGCCTGAAATATGTATAAACCAACATAAGTTTTACCCCTTCTGTAAGGCTGATTAAAAAACAACACAAGTTTGTGGCACCTGTTTAATTTTATTCACCCTGCACACCAGCAGTCTTAGAAATGGCTTACTGCTAAATATTGTGAAATATCACACAGAATTTAAACTGTGGCTATTCTTTTTCCTGAATCTTGCTGCTTTCAAAATGAAAGCATATTCTGAGCGTGGGCTAATGGTTGTCAAGAGCATTTACTCTAATTTAGGTCTACATCACTGGACCTATTTGTTGTTCTAGAAGTTTTTGAAAAGTGAAGATCAGGTTTGAGGCCGCCTAAAGTATCTGAAGGTGCACAGGCCCCTAGAAACTGACAAGACCCATCCACAGGCTCTGATGAAACTGACAAAAGAAGTTGTCAAATGTGATGGTTTCCCTCATATTTGAGAAGTAGCAGCAGTCTTTATATCTCTAACCCGTCTGTTCAGAGACAGAATTGACTGTAAAAGCAGAGGAGTTGCTCTAACACCAAGCAGCTGGTCTGTATTCTGTATTCATGAGGTAAATGGAAAACAGTCTTACAGTAAATATTTCTAACTTTGGATAGTTACAGCTCAGTCTAAATGAACCCTGTCCTTTTTCAATAATTATGATATCTTGAAAACCTGTTTAAAATTTTAGTTTGCAAGAATGTTGTTTTGAAAAGATGTCTTTCCTTAGCTTCTCATCCTGATTAAATAAATGGTTACATGCAGTAATGGACTGAGGTGCTCTCTCTTAAAAGAACAACGTAATCAAAACATGAGTTGCTTTCAAGGCTCAGAATGGATGAGAATTAATTTAATATGCTGTTGTCATAACTTCAGCTAATTAAAAGCTTATGTAATGACTAAATGCTAGTTGAGAGAAATTAAGCTCTATCATGTCGACTGAGCTTTCAGAGAACGGTGTTGATCTTGAATTTGGATTTTCTCGTGGGAAGATGAATGCCTACCTGACCTCCTGACTCCTTGCACAACTCCAGCAATATTAATATTGCTCCGAGATAGGTTGAGATACCTACATATAGGAAAACACAACAAACTGTCTTGCAGATGGTTTGTAATTTTTGATTGGCTTCTTCAAACATAGTTCCCATTAAATGGTTTCAAATTGCCTCGTTACAGACACTTCTTGAGTTGTATGCTGTAGGCACATATATCCTTCTTGAATAAAAATTATTTCCAGTTGAGGGCTGCCCATGTGGCATGCTCAGCAGTATTTGGAGAAAAAGGTAACCTACTAATATGCCTGGTTTGAATTATTGGCGCTTGAAATTGCGGGATTATATTTTTATACTATTTTTATGAGTAGTCAGATCACTAACAAATGCCCAGCAGTCTGCTGACTTAGAAAAAAAAAAGAAGGATTATTTATTTCTAATAAATTACCTTTCTTGGCAGGTAAAAAGCCTGTACAGAGGCCCTTTAGATTTCAGTCTCTAGTGACAATATTGAGGAAACGATTTTCAGCTATCTGGAAGCAATCTTGCTGCATCCTGCCTGTGCCCCAAGAGCACAGGGTGCGAGTGAAGGTCAGACAACCACACAAAGACAGAGCTCTTGTTTCATGGCACTACTAGAGCAGGCCATCACAATGTCTTCCCAAGGTTCATGGGCTGGAAGAGGTTGACACAGTGCTTAGTTTGGGGTTCTCGGCTTAATCTTTAAAGGAACACACGTGCTTACTTTGTTTTCTCCCACCAGATGTTCTTGAGAGATCTATTCTAACCTAACTTATTCAGTGCTTTAAAGAAGACTTTTAAAAGCTGTCACTAAAAACATGGGTATCCTTCTGCCACTGGAGATGAAGTAACAAGAGGACATAAATTACTGATTGCCTGGGAAAAAAAATTGGCACCCTCTGCACCAATCCTCAGCTACTTTTGACTGTCAAGATACTACTGTATCATATGTTTAAAGTTACTTTGCTGATGGCTTAAATAATGCTATAGCATGCTGAATTATTAATAGATTTCTGCTCCAGTAGTGCTGAATTTTGCTCCCAAAATTCAAGTGATCTGTAAAATAAACTGTGCAGCATGTATCATATGGCTTGACATCAGTTCTAAGTTCTCTAAATTTATAATGCCAGGCAGTAGGAATATTTACTAGTAGTTCTGATAGTTGGAAAAATTTCTTACCACTTATCATTTTGTAATGTAGTGGCTGAATGGAAGCAACCCCATGTAGTTGTTGCCACTAAAAGATCATTTGCCAGCAACAGCACATGGATGGTGCTGTGTAGGTTGATTCCCAGGCTAACTCCATAAGCTAAATCCAGTAGTTCATATGGCATTCATTGCATACTTGCTGTTGGGAGCTGGTGAGTTGTTAATGACACCCTTCATAGCTATTTCTTTTCACTATAAATCTTGGAGATGTTCTACTTTTTCAGAAGCAATACTCTGACCTGAAGCTCAGTAGCTCCTCAGGCCTGATTTGATCTAGGGTCTTTGGTTAAATTTGTTTCAGTTGCAAGCATTTTCAGAAATGGTCTTATGGATTTTGTCAGCTGGAGGTGCAGGAACAGCCTCATAACTAGGAAGTTCAGGAGATGACAGGTACTGTCCCATCTCTGGTAACTTGCAAAGAAGGAAACTGCTGTAGTTTCACAGCTGGGTGAGCTACTGTTATCCATATTAAAACTGTTATGTTGCTAAACATCCTGCATACAATGTGAGAGTTGCTTTCTGGGCCACTAGAACTGGTAGCTGAAACTGTAGAGGAGTTGTTTCTGTTGAAAGAGGTGGAATCACTGGAGTAATTTTGGTGTGTGTGTGTAGAATAAAAATTGTAATTTGCTTTCTCTCAGTTGGTTCTGTTTTGTTGGTACTGTTTTTCTCTTCTACTGTCTAAATCACTTGAAATTTGTGACTATTTATTTAGTCTCATAATCCCCTTGTGTGTAATTGAGTATCCCCATTTCACAGATAAGGTACTAATTGATTTCCTCACATTATGCAGGGAATTTGGCAGAGCAGAGAGTTGAATGTGTCTCCAGAGCCTGAGACTCCCTCAGTACTTACTGGGCCATATTATTCTTCTGTGTGTCTCCCTTTTTCTCCATTTAGTTCTCCTTTTTTCAAGTTTTGAGAAATGTGCCCTGCATTGTAGAGGGTAGACATTTATAGCCTCTGACTACAGATGCCAATTCAGAAATATGTCTTAAATAAAAATCCAATCTGGATGCACAGAGGATACCTCTCCAAGGAGAAGGATGGGTAGTAATGGATGTCAAAGGACAGTGACAGTTCTGCATCAGTTTACATCACTTGATGGACTCTGGATCCCTGCTGTTAGCAAGTAGAATTGCATAACAAATACTCAAAGACCCCTAGTAATGGGTCAATGTTTTTCACCTTAAAATACTTGTTTGTTTTCTTGCTATCTTTTTTTCCAGAGCAACTACTTAAAACAAACACATATGCGGTGACTGGTGTTTGAGAAAATAGAACTACCTTTTAAGAGCTATGACAGTTATGTTTTGTTCTTTGTGCCTTTGAAAGCTCTGGTCACAGTGGTCACTAATACCGTGTTCTGATAGATACCAAAGCCAGAGACTTTCTTCCACTGCATTAGAATATATAAATCAAAGTTTCTTTTGCTGATTACTGCCAAAAGTAAAAAAGAAGTTATAAGGAAACAATTGCTATCACAGAAGCAATTAGCAAAGAAAATTAGCATTCTCAACCAAACTCTCATACATGCTATGTATGCCTTGCTTGGTGTAGTCCTTCTAATTTGGACTATATGATTTTTTTAAGGCTGTACTATTTCCTAATATTTTATTAGAAATCATTATTTTAGAGTTATAAAACATGTATGATCTTTTTCCTAGGAGGCCAAAATGGCTACAGGTCTTTCAAGTTAAATACTGTACATAATTAGATAGTTTTAAAAATGCATCTTATTTACCCAGAAGTGATTCCAGTCTCTTGACAACACACAAATAAGGCAGATAATTTTTTCAGTGTGTATTTACAAAGCTGCCTAGCTTTTCAGTCAATATGTGGTATGGTAGCTTGCACAAATATATGCTTTGCTACATTCAAGCTGTAACTCACAGCATACAAATATGAGCTGGGAATCTCTTGCTGAAGCTGATGCTGCTATGTATGTTCAATTCTAAATATAGAAAACAGTTTTTAAGACCTCCAATGTAATGAAGTGCCCAACCCTAATTAAATTATATGTCATTAATAGCAGCTTTGGTGTTCTTAAATGTAAACCTTCCCTAACAGGCATGATATTTTTTGGGCTGAGGCATTCAAGATGCAAGTTCCCAGAAAGATTCCAAAGAAAGCACAAATTCAGGAGATGTTGAATGAGAAAATGTAGATGAGCTTGAAAAATCAGCTTGATACAAAGTATTTCTGGACCTCTTTCCACTGTTGATATAAGGAGGAACATGGCTTACCAGGTTTCAGATAGGTGTTATGTTCTGTATAAAATGATTATGTGGTAAACTGTAACCTAGTTTCCTGTCTGGCACTGACCTAATATGTTTGCTTGGTAGATGGGGATCCTTCTGCAGGAAGGATGGTGTTTTCTAAGTAAAACAGAGAAACTCTTGTTAAATAAGGTAATAATAATTGCTAGTGCCTGCAGCATACACCAAAGAAATCCATGTCTTTGAAATTCTTTCTTGTGATCAAAGCAAGGACAATATAAACAGATTGGGTAGATGAGGTGTCATGAACTGTTCGGGCTTTTGTTTTGTTCTGTGTTTAAGTAGAGGAGGTTGGTTTCTTCCTGTCCAGAGGAGAGAAGCTGTTTTGTTGGGAAGCCATCCTTTAATGTACAAGAACTAAAATGTCATCTTCATCTCTTTTGACATGTTATAATTTACTGTTCTTGTATGAGCCCTTTCTACTTGAGACTACTGCTATGATTATTTTTTGCTGTGCTTTGGTTATGTTATCTGGATACCTTTCTTGTTCTGTCACCAGCCATGTCAGCCAGTCCGACCACTTCAGAAACTTCTAGTTATTTTCACAGTCTCTGTAGTCATTCCTTATTTTCAGTGCTTTGGCCTCTGCTGAATGAAGTTGCCTCTCTGCATCTGCAGAATTTGCTGTCATTTTTGCTATGAGGCTTGTGAATTGCCACCATTATGATTTCAGGTGGATTGAAAGATAAGTAAATAGCCAGAGACCCTGAAATTGGGATTTGGTTATAAACTAGCAAAATTAAACATGAACATTCTGGAATACTCTTTTTCCCAGGACAGAGAGAGATTTTTCTTGGAAAAAAAGGAGTTGTCATGTTTTTTAGTGTTTCTGCACATCGATGTATCCGAGGAGTAGATAAGCTACACATGGACTCTCTTTAACTGGTACAGTGCTCTGAATTTTTGTACTCCACTGAACCAAGTGATAAATGGAAGTCAAATCACGATGTGTGCTAGCAAATATGTGGTTTGAGCTTCATTTGCCCTTTGCAGAATGTGCAAAACCAGCCCTCATAACAGTGCTCTAAGAAGAAGAAAAATCCCAGTGTGCCGAAGTGCAGCCATGGAGAAACGCAATGCCATTTCTCTGTTCATGAAAGTGGTGGCAGGTTAATGAATGCCTTTACTCTAAAATCACTCCATATTAACAATCTCACACTTGCAGAAAGACCTGCAAGTTGGCACACAGACTGTGATAGCTCACACCATGTGTAGCTCTTTGTGCTGATGTATGACTCAGTGCTGCTCAGGTTCTGGGGGAGTTGGCTGATTAGAACTGTCTTGGATGCAGCAAGTGCAATGCGTGCATGCGTGTGGGCAATGTGCCTTGGAGTTGGTGGAGGGAAAGCAATTCCTCCTCCCTGCAGTGGATTCATCTGGCACCACAGAGGCCTGAGTGAGGAACTGTTCCCTGGAACCTACCCTGTGCTCCTGCTTCCTTAGCTCCAGGCCATTGCTCCTTGTCCTGCTATCTTATGAGACCAGAGAATTCCCTTCCTTCATTTATATTATTACCTTGAAGGTATTTATAGACTGTGATTAAGGCCCCCTGAGCCTTCCCTCTTTGAGACTATGTAAGTTTAGCTCCCGCAGTCTCTCCTCGCACATCTTACCCTCTAATTCCTCTATTGCCTCTTTGTATTTCCTCTAATATTTTAAACACTTTTCCTAAACTCCAAGCACCTGAGCCAGCTGTAGTGTATCACTAAGCAGGGCAATGCTATTAATGCCTACTTAATAGTCACTTTCCCTGCAATTCAGCCAAGACCAATATTAGCTTGTGCCCTTGCACATAGTATTGTACGCTCCCAATTTGTGAACTGTTAGTAAATCTCTTCTTCTGCCCTTGTGTCTATTTTATACCATAGTGCCTATGTTGTTTGGTTATATTTTATAGTTGTAATTCATGATTTACACTTCAAACATTTTTTTACTCACTGTTCTCAACTTGCTTTTGAACTTTAACCTTAGTCATCAGTGCTTTAGGCCATCTTGTGCCTGTCTAAATGTGGACAATATACAGGGTTATTATGCCCATCAATACTGACAATTACAGTGTAGTGGCAAATCCTTTTCAAAAGTGAAAACACATTTTAAAACAAATGCCTGCATATGCTGTCTAAGAAATGCAAACACATCCATGTCACTAGAGAAAGAATTCACCTGCCCAACCATTGCTTTGCCCAGGTTTGAAAAGTTGAGGAGTTGGTATCACTATCATGCATAAAATGTCAAAGATGGAGGTATGAATCTTCACTTTCTTTAATCTGCTAGGTACTTGGTGACAAAAGCTAAATATTTCATGTAGAGATCTGTTTTTCCATAATACTGGTTGGTCTTAGAGTCTTTCTTCCAGAAGAATATTAAAACATATCATACTGCCATTGAACACAGTTGGCACTGTGGGTCAGATGCTGTATGAGAACTGACCTTGCAAGAATGATGGTGACTGCTGATGTGGGAGATATTTCATTTGGCAGGTTTCCTAAAGGGACCTGCTGCATTTCCTATTGCCCTTGTAGACAAATGTCCAGTACATGGGGCAGTGCAGTGTCTCTTGCATCACTTCTAGATGAGCACCAAGCCTTCTAGTTAATTATCAGAAATTTGAGAAAAAGAAAAAAAAAGGGGGGAGAGTGGGGGCGCTGTGGGGGTGAAGGAGCAAAAATAAACAAGCCTGACTTGGTGAGCAAAGCAATTGAATTGGTGGTACCTTAGGAATAAAAGTCAGATTGTGATAACAGCAGCTGCAGGATGGTTTTATTATATTGAGTAGGGAAAAGGCATCCTATTGACATATTGAGTGATAACCTCAGGATCTTCAGAAATTGCAGGGCTGAAAGCTAGTAAGAAGAAAAAAATGGCTCAAAAAGAGCAGGGCTGCCCACTCGGTAGCACTGCATGTCCTGTGAAAGGCTATCAGGGTGCACATTCAGAAGACTGGTCATGTGGTCCGTATCTGAGCTGGGAGGCAGGGCCAGGGCATCCTCTTTCAAGATGCAAGCATACAGAAATTTAGTAATCATTAAATCAGTGTTTTGATGACCAGGTGTTTAGTCTCTGTCATTTGAAGTTATTTGATGCCCACATGTGCAACAGGACAACATTCCACTGGGATGGAGGAAAACATTCACCCTGGCTGCTGCAGACAATCTCCAAAGACAATAAGAATGTGAAATAACAAATGTTTATGGTGCCAGTTTTGTCACTTCATCAGTCTGTTGGTCTGTTGTACTTAGATACTAATCAGGTGGGATAGTAGTAATTGAAATCACTGGATTAAGAAAATATGCTTTCTCTAAATGTTTTTTTTCACCTTACTGCTTGTCTGTCAGCATGAGATCATTATCTCCTGGCAAGGTTCTGTTTCATTGACATTATCTCTTAATTATATTAAAATGAAAGACAGAGGAATAATGAATATTTTACTGTTCTGGAGTAATTCCTAAAGCTATCATTTAGATTTAAAGGACTGTGTCAATAAAGCAGGAGGAGGATGCTCTTTGGATTCCCTGTAATGGCTGTAGCAAAGAAAATGGATTGAGTCTCTTAATCTGGTAAATCAATCCTCATAAAAATGGTGTGAGTGTTATAATCTCCCCTATCCGAACCTGCTCTTTTGCAGGAAGCTGACAAATTTGGACAGATGGTCACTGAAGTAGATTTACTGGAACCTCTCTTTGACCAGTTATCATTCTACAATTACATACCAAATATTAAGACAGTAATTCCAAGAAATCTAAATACCAAATAGGAATAAAATACTGTGTTTTGATAATTCAAGAACACTGCATCTAAACTAGAGAATTCAGTTTACAGATTAAAAATGAATTAAACATGTCTTTCAGAACATTAGGATCCACAGGTCAAATGGTTTTTCTCCCCTACCAGTCTTAGTCTTCGCTCCAAAGACAGAATCTTCTAATCTGTCCTGTTAAAATAGTTCTTATAAAATGTGGAGGGAACGAAGGACACAGCTTTGGGCTCTTATCAATAAATGAAGCTTTCAAATTCTGCAGAGATTTAATTAATCATTTTAAAAAAGAACCACTTACCTTTTGTATTGACAAACAGCTGCAAGCAGTAGATGCCTGCGAGTGTCATTGTTTCCCAAAGGATCAGACCGCTACTTGAGGACTCCAGAACCTAAAGTTTTTGAAACTCAAGAGCCAGATTAGGTTCATCTCTTCCAGAATAGATGCAGTCAAAGAGGAGAAATTGTAATTCCTTTTGTGATAGAGAGAAGCTTCTATTTGAGAGTGAGAGATTTACATGTGGAAGCAAGTGAGGCAATTTCAGTTTGTGTATGGAAAGTCACTAAAGCTTTGCTCAGTGTTGCTTATGGAGAGGGTGGTATAATGATTAAAAGCAAACCTTTACATTCTTTATGCTTTCTTCTTATGCAAGCCTCCAAGTCCCTGTGATCTGTGAAATTACACCCAGTTTTCTTGCATCTATTATACCAGATGCTTTACTAGGCATCTCTTAATTTTTCTTTCCTTCTGCTTTATTAGATTGTCATTCAAGTTCTTTCCAATATCAAGGTCTCTGTTAACCTCCTCACATGAAATGGTGAGAGAAGAGTCACGACTCTTAGTAAGATTGCATTCTGCAGTTACTTGTGAGAGTCTATGTTGTTGAGGGGGGAAAAAAATATATCTACTTTTGAATCAATTGAAGCTATAGTCAGTGTAATTTCTGTGCTTAAGACAATTCCAAACATGCTATGGATAGTTAGCTCTTTTATTCTAATAGAGTTTATGCATGTGAGAAATTAAATTATTTTTTTCTTTTCTTTCATTATTTTCCTTCCTGTTTACATGCTGAAAAGATAAAGCACCTTTTTTTCTTCCAGTCCAGGCTTGCAATAACTCTCTGGTATTGAAAACTTTCCATGTTTTAGCTCTTTTTTTACTGTCCAGCTGGCCTGTAACATCCCTGACTACAGACTACTATCTTAGGTCAGCCAGATTTCATAAAGGTGAGGGGTGATGGATGCTAATTTCAAAACTAAATGGGGTGCTGATGGTGGTGCATGGCAAATGAATGGTAGTGATGCTACCTAATGGTAATATTTTATCCTGTGTTTAATATAAACAGTCCTAGATGAAAATATCTACTCATGGCTGATTTTTAGAGATGGTGGTAGATAGTTACAGAGTTCAGAATAAACTGACTTCTGCTTTGTTATGCCATGGAGTGATGTTCTGGCCACCAAACAGAAAGATTTAACTGAGCAGTTACCTCTGCGTTGGGACAAGGCCAGCTTGCCCAACTGCAGCAGCAGCTTAACCATGTTCAAGTGACCAGAAGAGGGATGCTAAATTGGGGGCAATTGTAAAACTGTTTACTGTAGATACTGCTGAAAAGCATTTTGAACTAGAGAATGATCTATCTAACTGCATTTCTGTTTCTGTTGCCTTATAAATGCTCCCAGTGTGTGTTTCCTCACTGAAAACTTGAATGGCTGTAAAAGCCTTAAGTGTACGTTCTAGATTATAAAACCTCTTTTCTTTCTTCCCCCATTAATACTGCAAATTATTTGTCTACTTTGTATGCTTTCTGGAATCAAATTTTTCCCTTAATACATTTCTTTGATCATATAAACATTATTTCCCTATCTGCAGCTGAATCACCATAAACCAACGTTGTGATAAAAGAATGTCTGCAATGCCATGGGGTACCTGTAATAGATTTGCTTTCCTGCCTGTGGTTTGGTGTCTAGAAAATAGGATATGGCTGCTGGCCAGGATAAAAGTGTAATTTTCTACATGCTTTGGGTCCTGTATACAGAGAAGTTTAAAAAAATGCACAAATGAGCAGTTATATATATGATCAGTAGGATTTATGTTCAGAGCAGACTACAAATGGCAAGCTTTGAAGACTTGTTACAAACATGATGGGGACCAAAGGCACAGGCAAATTTTTGTGTCAGGTGAATCCCCATTGAGAAGGGAAGGAAAATCAGCTAAATTTTGGGTGCAGAAATGTAGGAGGGTATTCCTCCCTTTTGCAGCTTCTTTCATCGATGCTCTTCTCTGTTTCAATGTGTTTCTTGTAAGAGATTTAGCTTCTACTTCATCATCTTCAAGTGCTGCAATTACTACATCTTGGGAAGATGAAATTGGAAGAGAGAGATGGGCAAGAGGGACTTGTGCCTTCCTTGAGGAGGGGAGAGGGTAGGAGTACAGAAGAGATTTAGATGGGAGTTGGGCAGGTGGAGCAGGCATCTCTGCTTCACAGGTAGTACAGGAAAGTTCCTTTCAAGAATGCAGTAAGGGTCATGATTTCATATTCTACATACAGGGCAGCTGTACTACCATCACTGGGGTTTGAATTTCTCAGGGTCAGAGTCTTTAGCAAAAGAAGGGAAGCAGTTTAGAGATTTAAGAGAATCTATCCACCCTCACCAGTACAGGCTGGGAGGTGATCTGCTAGAGAGCAACCCCGTGGAGAGGGACCTGGGAGTCCTGGTGGTTAACAAGTTATCCATGGGACAGCAATGTGCCCTGGTGGCCAAGAAGGCCAATGGGATCCTGGGGTGTATTAAGAAGAGTGTGTCCAGCAGATCGAGGGAGGTTCTCCTGCCCCTCTAACTCTGCCTTGGTGAGACCTCATCTTGAGTACTGAGTTCAGCTTTGGGCTCCCCAGTTTAAGAGGGACAGGGATCTGCTGCAGAGGGCTATGAGGATGATTAGGGGACTGGAGCACTGCCTCATGAGGAGAGGTTGAGGGACCTGGGGCTTTTTAGTCTGGAAAAGAGAAGACTTAGAGGGGATTTAATAAATGTTCATAAATATCTGAGGGCTGGTGTCAGGAGAGATGGGACAGGCTCTTCTCATGTGCTCCCTGTAATAGGACAAGGAGCAGTGGATGTAAGCTGCAGCACAGGAGGTTCCACTTCTACACATAGGGGAACTTCTTTACAGTAAAGGGTCACAGACCACTGGAACAGGCTCTCCAGAGAGGTTGTGGAGTCTCCTTCTCTGGAGACTTTCAAGACCCATCTGGATGTGTTCCTCTGTGACCTGAGCTAGATCCTCTGGTGGGGGGGGTTGAACTCAATGATCTCTTTGGGTCCCTTCCAACCCCTGAGTACCTGTGATCCTCCTGGGCTGCTCCCCAACCCTTGTGTGGAGTTTTGCTGCTGCCAGCAGTAAATACAAAATACGTTATTTTATTCCTCATCCTTTTGGAGAGGAACTTAACTTTTTCCTGTATTGTGGGAATGCTTTGAACAGCCCATGACATACAATGTTCTCAGTCAGTAGGTGGAAACAAAAAGAGTTTTCTTTCCTAAATGATGCCCCCAGGGGTCTGTATGCATCTGGCAATGAAGTTAAAGCTGCATGGCAAAATTGAACCAATTTTCAGGAACTGTAAGTACCACAATGGCTGGGACTAATCTTTAGTCTTACCACAATTCTTATATGGGACCTTGGCCACTTGAACAGCTACAGAAGCAACTTGATGTCCAGATTAGGGTGTCAATATTTGACCTATTCCCCTGCCTTTGTCCTTCAACTCTCTCTCCCACTTTATTTTCTTAGAGAAAGAAACAGCAGCAGCTGAAATATTGATTCTGTAGTTAATGTACCTGGCTAAAAACATGGCAGTAGCATATAATTTAATTTAGGAAAATTAGTAGGCTATTTCTGACCCAGCAATGTTAGAAATTGAAGTCTATTTGTCACCTGCAAACACAGAGCTCAGACAGCAACGGTGCAGACTTCTTCATATTGGTCCCTAGTGTGACACTAATGTTGACTGGGAGTAACAGAAATCATTTTGTGGACCCTCCTTCAGAGCAAAGATTACCTGCCATGCTTAATTGTGCATGCTGGTTAGGAGCTGTGGTGCAGCTAGGGACAATGCTGAAGCTCCTACACCTATGATCCCAGGGTAGAGATTCTGGTTGCTTTCAAGATGAAGAATTGGCACTCAGAGTTCTAGCAGAAAATGAGTACAAATACAGCAGCTGGTTTTGCCTTTCCCCCTCACCTGGATGCACTTATTTGAGTTCTCAGATCTTCAAATGTGCTGTTAGCAGGCACTCCCACACCAGTGTGGAAATCTGCCAATGCATTTCAACAGACTTAAAATATCATGTAGTAAGTTGTCATTTACTCATTTAAAAAGCATATGAAGAAGACTGTTTATATATATATAAACAATGAACTAGAAATTTGTGTACATTGTTACTTACACTTCCTAAATTCTGATTCAAAATACCACCTTTTCCACTAAGAATTCAGTGCAGCCATGGAGTTTTGCATTTGTGGTTAATGTGTGTAATTAGCAACTACTGCATGATGTATTTTAGTGCTAGAAATGTGGAAGCACTTTTCTGATTTGCAGATGTAATTCACTTATCTTTCAAAAAAATTAGCAATAGGACTATTTGAAACTGCTTCCTCCTTCTTGTACTGGCACTGCACTGGACTCCAGCTGCTGGCACTGTAAGAAACTATTTTACTTAATACCATTTCATGCTTTTTCCTGTGAAATTCAAAGCCTTGCTTTACAGTTTTCAGGCCTGGAGGCTGCTGTCATTCAGAAAAATACCAGCATCTGTTGAATTTCTTGTAATCTGTCAACTTTGGTGATGGTAATTTTAAGAATTTGTGCTTGCTCATATTTCAATTCAGCTTGGAGTGTTTCAAGTCCTCTTATGCACAGCCTGCTCCAAATAATTTAAAGCCTGTAATGTATTGATTCAAGTTTTGTGATGAAATGAAGAAAAGGATTGCATCTTTAATTAGCATGGTTAAGAATACTGTTTCTGTGACATGTATGCTGTGATGATGATTTGACTTTCTTGGAGTGTGGCTCTTCAGAATTTCTTGGATTTTGAATGGCACACACCAAGTTTGCAACTTGTGTGTTGTAAGGCTGAATCTTGTCACGTCCAGTCTGAAATGAACTGTAGCTGACCTTGTGTTCTGTTTTGATAAATGAGAAAGCATTTGCCAACTTTTTCTTTGCAAGTGCATGAATTAACGAAGTAGTAATTAGGCTGAGGTTGAATTCCATGCTCTGACTTATAGCATTCCCTCACAGAGAAGGCATCAAGGGAATTATTTACCTTTTAATTGTAGTTCTCTGAAGGTGGGAGTCTCTATGGATTGAGACTCGGGGGGTCTCAGCTGTTGTGACCTTGGGTACTGAATGACTAGATTAAATGGTAAAGTTTAGAACTGGTCATAATGAGTTAGTACAAAAAGATGCCTTGAGGGGTCTATATGGCATATCATAGCCCCCTAACTCCCAAATCCTTTTCAGACTAATTATAATAATTAGAACTTAAATAGGAATAAAACCCCAGCTCTCAGGGGGAGGTGGGAGGATGAGTGTGGCTCTTAATAGCGGACACCATGCTTGGAGAACTCAATTATAAGCAAGTAATTTCCTTCTATCCAAAAGGTAATTGGCCTCTTCCACATCTCTGTTCTCACAGATGATGGGGGAGAATTGTGTGGAGAGGGCGCTCTGCTGCCAATAGGAGCCAGAGACAATGAATAATGTGTGGAAATGAAAACCAGCAATGGCCTTGTTCTTCTCCTGGACTAAACAGGAAATGTTCTGACAACTATGAAATACCCGGTAGAATAGATATGGAAAAAGCCAGTGTATTCAAAGCCTGTTGTTTTCTTTGCCCTGGACTTTCATACAGACCTAGAATGAGAGCGATTCTCAAAGCTTTCTGCTGCATCTCAATATTCCTGTGTCGAGACCACCTCACAAATAAGTGTCAGAATTTCATCTAAGACTGCCAGTAGTGGCAGATTAGTTTGAATTATAAACAATATACCTTAGATTTTGCATTTTTGATGTGCGCTTTTACATTCCACTTTTATTACAGTGTAAGTCAAGGAGCTTAATTGTGAGATGCTGCCAAGGAAAGAAATCCAAGGGTAAATCTGGACATCCTTCTCTCCCTCCAGTTCTTCCACTCCTCGTTGCCATTTGCTGCTGCAAAAAAATCCCCCAAACTCTGCTAATAATCAGTCAGATTTTAGACTGGATTCTGACTGTATTGTGTTTATGACCCTTTCTAATACAGGAAATTTGATTTGCTAGGAATGTTGACTGAAAGCCTCTGCTATATCAGTTTTATTCAGAATGAGCAGAACAAATCTGTGATTAAAGTTAGAAGATTGCTCTAAGTCCTGCAGAGGACAAGTTACTGGCTTGGTATCTTTAATTTGACAACATTCTACAGACTCTACAGAGATTTGCTTCCAGTTAGTGAAATGCATAACGTTCTGGAGCAGCAACATGTGGCATGTAGTTACAAAACATTTTGTAACTGGTTTCATCCGACAGTATGCACAGGTAAACAGTTTTATAAGCAATTGCTTACAAAACCAGATGTTTTTATGTCATATCCTGTAATTATTGGCGGTGGGGTGGGAAGAAATTCACTTATTTTCCAAAGATGTGTCTTCATATAATACTAACCTTATCTTCACATCATATGGGGTCTCTATTCTAGACACCCAAATCTCTACACTTTTAGTAACTATTTTAGAGGAGGCAGACATACTTTTCTTCCAGCTGTCTCCAAATCACAGAGTTAGTGTTCAGTCAGTTACTTAGCTGCAGTGGCATTTAAGGACATATCTGAAAGTACAATTACCCCAGAAACTCCTTGGCTAGAAGATAAACCATTGTTCTCAGCTTCCTAAGAACGGGCAGAGAGCTGTACAAGGCTTGCATATGCAGTGGACAACCATGTTATTTCTTGCACGAAATATTGGGAAACTTTTAACTAGCGTATCTCCAAATGGTGTTTTTAACCTCATTAGCATTCAACATCTGTAAAAGCCGTGGTTGCCATAGTAGCAAGTAGTTGCCTGAGTGACAGCATTCTTATGATGTCAGCAGAAAACAGCCTGTTCCCAGGAATACCTTGAACTCCATATATAAAAGTGCTGCCCTCAGTGTAGTTCAGTATGGAAACAATTATAAATGCATGTTTTTGTATCATTATGAAATACCTCTTTGCTGTGTGCTGGCACATCTTGACATCTGTGGTGGAATTTTAAAAGAAAACAAGAGAATTACTTTGAACTTGTTGAAAAAGGGTTATTGTGTGAAATGTGTATCTGGTAGTAAGTGTTTTTTACACTAACCATACTCATTACATGCCTCTCTGCTGCAGAGTGGTCACTGTTTATCTGTAATGTTGGAGTCTGAAAGGTTCCTGAGTGTTTCTTTGAACCACAATTTTAAACCTAAATGATAGTTTATTCTTCTTTGTTCCTAGTCCTTGACAAAGAGTGCCCTTTTCCTTGGCATATATTTCTACATAGAAATAATAGGCACTTTATGAATTCTACCTTTTTATTAGCCTGGGTTCATACATGGTACATAACAGCTCAGAGATGGAGGGTCTGAGATGGCGCACACTGGTTTGGGAGCAGCAGCGGGGCAGTTGCTATAGTGTGGCAGCCCACTACATTGAGTTTGCACATGTCCTCATCTTATACTAAGACACTTTGAGTAGGAGTCATGTGACCACACTTCTAGCTTTTCCAGCATGCTGCCATATGTCCCATACATCTGGGAATCTTTCCATGACCAATACACATGTGGTGTGACTGAGTATCTCACTGGACACTGGCTGAAACTGTTGCTTTCTGGCTACCTGTCCCTGGTGCAGGCTGTGCGAACAGAGCAGGCATACACTAGTACAGCTCTTTCTCATGCCATGAAGCACCTGCTCTGTCCTCGGCTTTGCAGGTCAGTTTGTCCTAGTGGAGGCCAGACCTCTTGAGGGGTCCAGACACCTGTAGCCTGGGGTCGCAAATTCTTAGTCTTTCTGAAACTGCTAATGAAATGTCACAGCAATCAATGCCCTTCCTGATCTTGGTGTCTGCCCTTATTTCATTTCATGCTATGAAATGGCTACAGTCATCCTCGGATCTTTTGTTTAACTTGGCTTTCACCAGCAGAAGGTGCCCTGCCTGCAACCAGCCTCACTCTGCATTCTCCTTGCTGTAATGTTACTTTTTTCCTATCACCTTTAAAACAGAAAGAGCTACCTAGCATATGTTACAATCTTATTATTCACACAGGTGTATGCTCCAAAGAGGTTGGAGTCTATTTTAAAATACACAAAATGAAGCTTTTTGAAGCCAGCAGAGACTGAGCTGAGTATATGGAGAAATGTAGTGTTTGTGAGGAAAGGTTTGTTCTGTGTATTTTTCTCTCTTTAAGTCAAATGCAAAAATGTGCAGAATCAATTGTATTTATTGTCAATCCCATCTCTTATAAGATAAAAAGCACTGTTTTCTACAGTTGAAGAGTAGTATTTTTTCAATAGAACTGGATAGACAATTAAAATAATGTCATGATACTGAAGAATAAAAATATTCTTCCAGCTTCTTCCTTCTTCCAGAATAAATGTTAATTGGCCTGATATGTTTTTTAATAGCAGCATTTATTACCTATTGAGGCAAATAAATTTGTTTAATTCCCATTTCCTTTTATTCCCTTGGAAGAATAGATAATTTATATTTCATTTTATGTAGGACACTCTGGACTTGATCTGTCTTGCAGCAGTGAGCGCTGGAGAATGGAGCAACAACTGTATTATTGAAGAGCTCCATAGTCACAGACTGGGAAAAGCACGATCGGATGTGATTTTCAGAACAGATGCCCAAGCAGAGTTGGCAGTTAATTAAAAGCACTATGTACTTAATGATTAACTAATCACAGCATGATGGCATTCAACGGAGATGCAAGAAACTTCTCTGCTGGATTCAACAGAGAAACTCCTAATGTCTGCCTTCAGGGTACCGTACTTACAGCCTTTTGCTTTTGCATTACCAGCAGAGACAACATGAGCAGTTAGTCTAGCAAATTTCATTAAGCATTGCTTAGTTAAAATTTTAAAAACAGAAAAGCTTAGTCAATACTGTATCAGCTATAAATACTGCACAGTTCATCTTCAGCAACAGCATTGCACAGCCATGTTGGCAAATAAATGATTGCAGAGCGCTATGAACATTTAATCATGGCTCATGAGGAGGCTATAATAAGGTTTATTTTCATTCTGCCAAAGAGTAAATAAGGGAAAGAGAGGTTGCATGACAGAAACGCTACATCTGCAAACAACAGTTTGGAAAGTTCTGGGTTTTCACCAATAGATGATAATTTTTTTTCCCCCCTATAATTATTTCTTTCAATAGAATCACAGAGTCATGCTTCCAGTGCCACACCTATTCCACACCTACTCTTAATATCGTTCTCCAGTATTGTTAGGGTATTTTGTGATGGGGCTTTTGTGTTTGTTTGGGGGTTTTAAAATCTTAATCTCCAGTGTTGACTGACTATATTTTTTGCCTAAATCTATGTGCAGCACCCAGCACCAAAAGATTCTGTGATGTGACAGCCAAATGAAATAATTGCAATATTGCATTTCTACACCGCATGGATTGTGTTCTCAGAAAACTCGGTTACATGCAAAATTGTATGCAGAAAGCTGAGGCATTTTCAACCCAATTAAAAAGCAAATTTCTGGGAAATCTCTGGGGTGATTGCTTTCTTGTCACAATTCTGTTTCATGGTGTGGATGCCATCCAGATAATTAGAGCTAGAAAGGAGAATGACAGTGAATTGGGGAGGGAAAAAAAAAAAAGGGCAGTTTGAATTCACTGATGATGCTGAAGAGAACATTTAAAAATTATTGGTAGAAATTGCCAAAGGTAATTGTTCCATTGTGAATGTGTCTGGCAAAATGAAATGGCTACTTTTTCCAGTAGTGAAGCACCCTGCCTGACTGTGAAGATGTCTGAGTTCTGCTCCTAACTTGTGTAGGCTGCGAATGTAGGGTACTGAGCCTCAATCTTCTCACTTCTTAGATTTGCAGGTAGCAGTAGCCAACATGGAAAGAGATGCTTGGAGTAATTAAACATGTATACTGTGCATAAGAAATTCTTGGCCAGAGCAAGCTATCACACCTGACACCAAGACAAATTCTCTTGATAAGGTTGATTATGATTTTCTTCCTTGCAATTAGGTCTAATTCAGGAAAAAAATAGTATTTATTGCCTCCATTGTCCCTGTTGCCATGGTCTGCATATACTGTACTTCAATGTGAAATTATCTTTTCCCAAATGAGAGAAGCTGGTCAGCTTTTCTGTTTCAGGAAACAGATGGAAGTTCAGGACTGGCCAATGTCTCTGCCATAGCAGCAGCCATTCAGCATGCATTCCTGTTGAGCCAGCTTTGCACTCCCTCATCACCCCCATAATCACCTCTGCTGTGTTTGCCCAGTCTTGATGCAACAATTGCCCACTCTCCAGCAAAACAGATAAGCAATGAACTGTGAGTGAGGCACAAAAGATAAAGCTGTCAAGGAGAGGTCTGTTCTCTTGGTGTCTGCCTAAAGCTACAGTGTCCTTCTCTGGATCTGTGTGGGATTGCTGCAGTTTTCTGGTGTCACCACAGAGAGGACAAAGTTATTCCACTCTGCATGCACTTCATGGCTGTTGACATGTAACACTGCAGAGGTGAGACCTTGTCCCAGGAATTTTCATGTGATGAGTGGAAAACACAGAGCAGCCCAAGGGTTGTTGGTCACTATCCAGAAGACTTAAAAGGTGAAATGCTTGCAAAACCTCTTGATTTTTCTGTTCTGTGAGTTTTCAGTAGCATGGTTATGGTGGTCAGGAGTGGGAATGCTGCTGGAGTTCTACTGCAGTGTATGGTGAGTGCCTGAATCTCCAGATTGTGTCACCTCTTTTCAAAAGGGTACCAGCTGGCTCCTATAACTTTCTAGTTGCTTTTCCCTATTCGAAGAGTTAGGAGGAGAGAGGGAACTGTCAATAAGCTTTCCAAGAGAGGTTGTCTGTCTGTTAAAATAATAGTTTTTAGTCAGTGACTGACAAAGTTACAGGCAAGAAGGAAATCAAATGTTAGCACAAACTGACTGTAGATTTTCTTTGTTACTCTGAACAGAGAAAAAAAACAACTTAACAAAAGTGATACAAAAGTGAATGTGCTTGATGCTTTCCACACATAGAAGAATATAGTGTCCTTGATTTCAAGGTAGAAAAACAAAGGGAAGAAGTGCAATGTGCGTGAAGCATGGAGTGGCTCCTCTCCATGGTAACGTGTTCCATGAGTAACATCTTTTTGGTGGCAAGGCATATAGGATGCTCTTGAGCCCCACAGGATAAAAGCATCTTGACTAGCTCTCTGTATGTGCTCTGGAATAAACAAGCAAGCATTCACCAGAGTTGAGAGACACTTGAGATTGTATTTAGGTTGTGGGGTGTTACTTGGCATTGTAAGAGGCTTGTGCTGACATACCAGAACAGTCCACGGTCATCAGAGGTGTTTTTTAGTTTCTTTGTTGTTGTTGAGTTTGGGGTTTTGCTTTGTTTGGGTTTTTTTGACTGACTCATAAACTCAAGATTACTTTTTCAAAGTACCTGGCTAGCTCATTGGAAAGGCCAAAGTTTTAATAGGAAATTACAATGTTAAAGTCTGTATTACAATACCCTGGGTGTTAAGGAGACTGATCTTTCTCACAGGATGATTATATAAAGCTGAGAGAAATGGGAAAAACCAAGAAAGCAAAACATGTCTCTTGCTTCACATTTTCCTGTACATTTACATTAGGATTCTCCTCTAGATGTTCAGCCACATCAGGACAAAGCTCCAAAAGAGAGATGCTAAGAAACAATGAGACCAGAAAGTGTTGCTTCTGGTGTCTGAAGCACTGAGTTGCTCTTTGGAGGGAGCTAGTCACATAAGCTCAGCTATGGAGCCCTGGTGTCTGCTGGCATGACAGTTGTGGACCGTCAGAGGGGGAGGAAAGTAAAACCAAGCTGTGATGGTGTTTTCTGACCCCTTCACTTAGTAGGGCCTAGCAAAGAAGGAAAAGCAAGCAAAAAGAGAGGATCAGAGAGTCAGTAGTGCTCCTTCTGATGAGTCAATGTTTGTGCATCTATCTGAGGGTGAGCTCTTTTCTTTCTCTGTCACTTCATGCGACATAGCAGCATGTTCATGCTCTGACAGGAACATTAATGAACAGTCAATACTTGCCAAATGAAGAAAAAAAGCCACCAAAGCAGCAACAGAAGTTCAGATCCTCAAATAATGGAGAAAAAGCAAGCTTGCAAGATGTATTTAAGTATCATCTTTTAAATCCCAAAGACTCAGTGAAGAGGTCACTTGCAGTTAAAGCACTGAGCTGGGACTCAAATAGCTGATTTCTACCATTCCTGGAGAAAGGCTACTTTGGATAATTGTTAGAATGTGAAAAATCGTTGCCATCTGAGCTTTAACCTACATTCTTTACTCACTAAATTGTGGATTTTTTTTCATACTATGAACCATTAATGTCATTAAGTGATAATGATACTCTGTCTCATTTTTATCTTACTCTGAGTACATAAAAATGGCTGTTATTCCTTTAAACATAGTGTCTAGGTGAAACTTTACATCAAGACTAATTCTTTTATTGTAAAGCAAAACAACAATGCATTGGAATGTTGGATACCACATTTCATATTGAACAGGTGTTATCCTTCTCTGAAAATTCATGAAAGCACTAACTAAATGAATTTTCCAAAGCCAGATCCTGTATTATTTCCACTTGCTTCAAGGATTATCCACCCTTTGTTAAGGCTAGCCCTTAAACTGCAAAACAGGGTAGTGTGGTAGGTCTTCTGTGAAGAGCCATGTGTACTTTTCTCTTTGCCATGGGTGATGCATTGTAGTTTTTCTACCTTCTCCACAAAAGAGAAAGGATCACATTTTAGAATAGGTATGTATTAGCCAAGAGGGAGTTTCAGGAAGTATGTCTCAGAGCAATACAATAGTGCTCCCTCTTGTTTTTATACAATAAAACCTGATTTTTAAAAGAAGGGCATGCTACTTGGAAAAGAAAAAACAACAAAAACTGAGATCAATCGGTTGTGCTTGTTGCCACTTAAACTTACTGCTAAATGTTCAGCATACAGAAGCATAGAGGATGAACTGACCTTGTACAAACTTAGCCAACCTCAGCAATCTCCTGCCAGATGTGCGCTTCATTATTTAAGCGATAGCACACTGTCAGACTCCTTCTGAAGTGAAGTGGACACGCCAATGCAGTGTCTGGTCCTCAGATCCTTAGGTCCTGTAAGTAGAAAACACTGTACAGATGGAGAGCTGATTCCATGTACTCCAGGGAGACTCACGTGGATTTGAAATGTTAATCGATGCAGTACAGAGCTCTCTGAAAATGTTGTGTACTGAGGGTGGTGGAACTTCAAAACTTCTAAGCTACTTCATGTCTCCAGTCTAAATGTGTCTTTATAATGTATTTCAAAGTTCAGGATTTAATTTTGCTTTGTTGGATTTGATAACACAAAAGGCTTAATCATTTCCATTTTTATACTGCTCTTCAAATGTGCTTGATTTTGGGCAAACCCAGGTTCTGCACATTAAACGTTACAAGAAATAATGTGTTGTTATATTATAAATATGACTTCTATCCCTTCCCTTTTATGGTTTTGGGGGGGTTGTGAGGATGGGTGTTTGTTTTCTTTGTTGTTTGAGGGGGTTTATGCTTTGTTTTTCTTTGAAAGAATTGACATTGCTGTCATACTGAGCACCTGTGAGATGCCCTCCCAGTGTGGAGAACTGAACAAGTGAGTGCCCAGGACTCTTACACTTGCTCTTTGGATCAGCAGCTTTAAACTGTAGGGAGGGAAGGCATCGCAGAGCTGAGGTCTCCTCAGCTGTCCTGGCTAGGGCAAAACTGGTGCCCTGTTACAAGGGAGGCATATGAAGAGGTTCACTGGTAGCTACTGAAAGAAATTGGAGCAATCCACAAAATGTGGAAGTTTCTGTTGCCACAACAGGCAATGTGTTTGGGATATCCACAAAGTACTGCAGATCAGCAGAGGGACCTTGGAGAAGAGCCTGCTTGAGGAAGACAAGAAGCAGAAATAATTCAGCTGAATCAGTGCAAACCATGTTGTGAGCAGATTCAAAAGAACAGTTTAAAAAGCACACTGTGGCTCTTGCAGAGAACAGGAACACTTATTTCCACTTAACTTTTCCTTTCTAAATAAACTCACGTGCTTGGAGGCAACAGGATGGCAACCCCTATCTGATCCCAATGTCCCCTTTTTTAGGAAACAACTGAATTTCACACCTTAGTACCAATTTTAATTTTCTGGGTTTTTTTAAATACAAATGACTTGTGCAGTGTGGAGGCATTAGGTTTAAACAGAGCCTGAAAGACATTGTACATTTAGAAGTGTGCAGCAGAGCCTGCCAAATTAAGCTAGTTTTCTAAGCATGGGCACTTTCTTTGATTTTCATTAATTTATTGCATGTGTAATTATGTAAAGAATTATGCATGGAGCTAAAAGAAAATTCTCTGAATTCATGGAGAAAAAAATCCATTTAAGTTTAACAAGGATGTGCAGTACTGTGACAGTTAGCTGAATGAGAGCTTTTTTTAATGATATATGTTTTATAAACTCCTGTATGTGTTACTTTAGAGAGAAAATAGTTTGCTTCATTGACTGATGATATTTAAAGCCTTTGACTTTTCTTTCTTTGTACATTCAGCAATCCCCAAGAGGCTTCCATTGTGGCTTCCACTCCTGTTCATCTCTGCATATATAAGGTTGCTCTTCAGGTTCTTGACAAAAAGCTTGCATTGTCCAAGGTACTACAGTGCTGCTGGATAAAATATTTGTGGTTTGTGGATCTGTAGTCTAAACAGGTAAACCAGGAAAAGAGGAGGGAAGTGACTGGTGTCTGAGACATCTGCTCAATAAGACTTTGGAACTGAGAGCAGGGACTTAATCAAAGTTAATGACTGAGTAAAGCCTTCCACCCAATACCAATGCTATTTGTGCTCATGGTGCAATCCCCTCTTGGCTTTGGAGGAATATCTCCAACCTCTCATCAAAATCTACCACTCTTTTCTTCAAGCAGGTAATCTTATAATATAAATTACCCATACTAAGATAGTTTCATGCATATTTGTGAAAGAGGTCTATTTTCAAACTTTAGCTAAACATTAAAGCTGACGCAGCCTGATACTAGAATTGAGATCCTAAACTGAGATTTTACAGGTATCTCTTTTTCTGTGTACCCCAGTCCAAAGCACATCCCACAAGTGTGGTTTCAGAGTGAGTGGCTGAATAGTGTGCTTGGTAAACAAGGTACAGACGGTTTGAGTTTCCCTTGGCCCTGATGAGAGCCATCAGGACCCTCTCCTCATAGAAGATGGTAGAAGTGTGCTAGCTTCAGCTTACTGGCCTCCTCTGGTTACTTTTTTTGAGGCAAGAAACTATACAGACTGACAGTAACAGAATAAAATAGAAGTTATCAACAACGTCCAGCTTAGTCTCCACTGCTGTTATTGGAGGAATACGTGGTATTGCTTGTTTATACTAAAGAACAGTCTGAAAATACATGGAGAGCAGGGAGGCACTATGGTCAGCCAAAGTGACTCATAAAAGGTTGAGAGCTTTCCCAGAAGTTTCCTGTGTCACCTGGGTCAATCTCTGAGTTTGACTTCACTTTCCTTCCCACTTGTAAAATGGGGAGTCCTTTCTTACCACATTGTAAAGATAAAATGCATTACATGTGTATAGGTAAGTCTAAAAGGTCTCTCAAAGCCACTCTCACAGTGAAATCTGCTTGTGGCTTATCCAGGCTTGCAAAAACTGTGTAGCCATGGTCACCTTGCTTAGTTTAATACCCTGCTTTCTCAACTAGTTGTATGAGGACTAGTTTAGGATTACACTGATACAGCTGTGTTGCCTCAGTTTGTATAAGATCATGGATGAACCTGGTGTGTGTCATCCATGAAGGTCATGGCTGCAGATACTTCCAGAAGATAGCATTAAACCCACTTCTATCTGTGTGTACATATATATTCAGAGGTGAGTCAGGCTACTGGCGTGAGGAAAAGGGAGTGGGAAGCACAAGTTACTTGCCTTAATAGCACTGTCAAGAACTTTTAGTTTTCCTTCTTCTAGATCATTTGAGAAGCAGAGAGGACAGCTTAAGAGAAAAGTTGCTCTGATGGAGAAAGATGTGGAAACAGGTCGTCCTGAATCTGCACTTACACTGTATCACTATGAATTATCGCCCATCTGACACACACTCTGGGCTCTTTAAAAATCCAAGCACAAGATGTTTAGCTTAAAATTATTTAACAATATGCTTATTGTGCTAAGATCCTTTTTCCCCCCCCGTGTTAGTTAAGTCTGCCCCTGAGCCTGTACTGCTGGTGCGCTGGTGCTGGAATGCACAGGGTGAGTCTCTGGTGTTTTAGGGGAACCTGTTTGATGCATGAACCAAACACTGGAAATTTTGAGGGAATGTTTTGCCCTAGAAAACTTCTTCTGGTTAATCCTGATGCAGACCTGTTAAAGAATGGCTATTTAATACTTAGGGAAGCAAAACTCACATTTCTAACAGGTGATTGGAGAGTGATTTCAGGCACAGGTTTACTGTTAGGGACTGAAAGCATCCTCATGTTGTAGTTTGGAGGAAAACCCACCTGCACACACAAGGAATTAAAAGTGCTATGTGTTTAAAAGAAAAACAAAGAAAAAAACCCTAACCAAACACAACACTGGGTTTCTTTTTTTTCCTCTGGCAATACCATTTATTTGGCATTACAAGTACCCAGTTTCCACAGCTGATCAATCTGGAGCCGTATCAGCGATCAGCGAAGGGTAATACTTGTCTCTAGTGGAATTCACGTGTTTAGAAAAGTATCACTTAACACCTCAGCAAACTGGTATTTAATAGCTCATAGACCATGCATAGGTTATTCCCCAGAGCATTAAATTTCACCCTAAATGCATTGTAATCTAAATATACTTTGAATAACCGGGTAATTGTGCATGAAAACTGTTAGTTATGTATGCAAATGACTTGCTGCATTCTGGATCCGAGAGCTGTCTGGGCTGCTTCTCTTTGTAAAAACAAGTGGCTCTGTGGTTAATTGTCCTTAGTGCCTGCCTTAAAATTCTTTTAAGAAAATATCCCAACATTCCAGCAGTTTTTCTTTGTGAATGGTATCCACTCATCAGTCTGTTCTGAATCTTCATTTTCAGTTGGGGCACTTTTAGAGCAGTACTTAATTTTTCTGAATTAATCTGCCTATAGTTCTTAATCATCTTTGACAACTAATTGTCTAACTCGCACTGCATTCAATCATCAGCATACGTGTGGGTCGTACACTTACGCAGCAGCTGAGCTTTTTTCATCATCAGTATTAGAAATAGAAGTTACCTGTATATGTTAAACGTATAGCAAGAGTAAGGAGAAAAGACAATAGTGAGAAGCAGAAAGGAGATTGAGAATGCGTTGGCACATACGGCTCCTCAGAAAATTTGTCTTTCATTGTATGTGTAGGATCTTTGTTTAAAGAAATATTTAGACCTGGCTAAAAGTGGCATTTTTCTGACCTGTTCAATTTAAAGTTGAAGAGAATTACTTCAGATGTGCACAGAAGGGCTTTGGTCATTTGAGTGAACGATGTACACTGATGAAGAGAGTTTAGGCCAGTGCTTAGAGTCCAGCCTTGATGTCAGAGTGCCTCTCTTCCTGAGAAGTCAGTGAACTTTAGATTTCTCACTTCCAGGAGCCCCCTGCTGCTGAGAGGGATGAAAAACCTGTGTGTTACTAAGTCACAACAGGAATTTTGCATGTTAAAACCAATTTTTCTTTCTTCAGGTGTAAAATTGGAACTTGCCGAAGACCTAGAAGTGTTATTTTGCACAGGACAGCTCTGAAGGAAATAGCAATATGCTACTAGGAACTTAAACGTAGATTGTAACAGGGTGTTACATTGGGTAAGACTTCAAGTATGTTCCCTTTCCTGCTGCTCTTGAATGCCTGTGACAATAGTCATGTTTCCTGCAACTGAATCTTTACATCTGCAAACTTAAAATCAGTTTCAGAAATTTATTTATAATCAAATCTATTCAGAAAGTAAGTGAGCAATCTTCTATTGTCACTGAATGATAAGTTGCAACCCAATTTTTTCTTCTAAGATTTTCTGCTATCAGAATGTTTTTCCACTTTTTGAAGAGACTAGGTTTATTATGAAATGGTTAAAATGTAATTTCATCCTTCAGAAACCGGAGAGGAAAAGATAATCTTCTGTAGGAAATTCCATAGGTGCAATTATGCCATGGAAACAGATGGTGTAATACTACAGAAAGCTGGAATAGAACTAAACAAGAATGAAGAATTACTGACATGGTTATGATTTTCAATGCAGAGTTTCCAGCCTGAGTGTCTTTACTTTACGTAGCATTAGAGGGATTGGTTGTGTGAGCAAAGGAAAACATAGAAAGCCACTACAAGAAAAGCTAGAATGTTATTACCAATATGTGGATGTATGTATATATATATATATATAAGGAATTCCTCCTCTATTGCTATTTATACAGCTCATGTTAGAATAAGGGAGGAAAAAAAATACTAGAGGAAGATGGGAGAAGACAAAACCTGAAATTCAATCAAATGCATGCTGCTATGTTTATTTTCACAAATTGGCATTTTTCTGAGATATTTTATCAGATGTTCTTTGGCCAATTTCTGATCTATTGCCCAAGTAATATTTTTAACTATCAAGGGAAAAAGAATGTTGTGTTCTGCCCTCTGTTTCCTTCCTCTACCTTCTCTTCATCCTGGATTCCCTGAGGTGGCATTAACTGCAGTGCTCAGAAGCATTAGCCATGCAACCAGCTATGGTGCCAAGTCTAATGCGAAGTAAACTTGAGCTGTGCTTACCTGTGGATGATCTCTGCTGTGATTTGGAAAGAGGTGATCAGTGTTTTGTTTTCTTGTGAGTGCAGGTTTTAACTTCATGTCAGAAATGTTTAAATGCAAAAGCCACAGGTGAGTTTGAACATGATCTGACACATGACAGAATGGTCTCCTAGGAGTTACAACAGCACAATTTCTTGTTGCATCTTTCATAGTCTTGAAAACAATTTTCTGGTGGGGTTAGCAGAAAAAAATGCTTGATCAGATAAGCAGTTATCAAAAACTATCTACTATTTTGTCTATTCCCTTTGTTGTGATGGAGATGTGAAGCATAAATGCAGCTGAAAGAAATGAAACAGGATTATTTAGGTATTTTTTATAACTTCAGTATTTAAAGTGTTCAACTGGGAGTTTTAAAATATTATTTATGTGTATTTTAAAATTAAGTGTAATTTGTAGGACAAAAACAGAATTCAGTAGTCCTTTGCACAGCATTTCATTCACCTGAGAGATCACTGGAGTAGTTACTCTCTTCTGACTGATGGCTCCACTGGCCTCATTCTGCTACGCTGTCGCTCACTGAGTAGTACTGTCGTTGACCTGTCACTCTGCAGATATCAGAAGCAGTGGGAATCAAGTCTTTTGTTAGCACACGAGAGCTTTACCACCTGGAAAAGCGTGTCAGCTTTTTTCATTTATTTGTTCAGAACTTTTCACTTACTGCCTTCTGGGTCAAATGACAAGTATTTGGAAGCAGAGTGTAGCTTCAAAGACCTGTTTTGTAAGGAACCTAATTATGTAGCTTTTCTTAGCGGAAAACTACTCCTGATCAAGAAAGTGAAGTGCAGCATGTTTCTCAAAGGATGAACCTACTGAATCTCTGAGCTGTTTTTCTTCACTAGCCTGATTCATCTAGTGGAAATGGAGGGAAAGCAAGTACAGTTATCAGGGCCCAAGGGCAGAGGATGAAAGCAGGGAAATTGGCTTCTCCTGCTCCTGACCCTCTCTTTGGGAAACAGCTTTTGCTTATCTCAAGAAAAAGAAGTTGTGGGTGTTTTTATTAACTTCAGAATAAGTATGTCACTCAACACACGTACCCATGCTCGGTGACATGTTTTCTTCCCACCTTTGCACTAACAGCTTTGACAGTTCTCATTAAGCCAAATATGTATATTTTCTTCTATAAATCAACCTGCAGTAGCAGCTGGCCTGCACTACTGCTTTATGAAAAGAGAGATTTTTAAATTTGCTCAAGTTTTTCCTTAGAAATATTATCATATATGAGGAGAAAGGGGTAGAAATTTTTCTTCAATGAGCATAAGTCAGACCTACTTGCTTTTGAAGAGCTGTGATTGTCAGCAGTCCAAAATGGGCCAAGTCAAATTAGCACTAATTAGCACTTCAGCATCATTTGTGCTGTAAATACTGCGTTCACTACAACTTACTACTGCCTCATTGTGGCAGCCTGTGAATAAATCCTCAAGCAACTAGCAGATGCTCATATGTTTAGCAGACATAAACTATGCCACTAACTAGATAACATAGTCAACACTTATAAGAAACTGATATATTCAAAAAGAACAACAAGAAAACACTTCTTGTCACCAGGGTGAGAGAAACGCATTAATACTGAGACAGTCTCTTCATATACTACCAGGTTAATTACATTATTTTTGTAAAACATTGTTCACAGTTTCTCTATATTCTGTCCAGTAATTGCATTATGAATCTAGTTTGTAATTTAGAATCTGGAGGATTTATTTATAAGACAGAGCTTTTTACACAGGCATCTGACTGCCTGGTTGCCTAATTCTCTTTGCCCATTTAGCAAACCCAGAGTGAAGGTGGCTGCTTCTGAAACAAATAATGCAGAGGGTCTGTTAACAAAGTAAGGGGCTGCACTTGCTCTTCTCTTGCAAAATTCAGTGGCACTGCTCCTTGGATGTGTGAACAGCTGTGGCAACAGCCCCAAGCAGGCAGAAAAATAGTGGGTACAGTGGCAGATGAGATGGAGCAGCAGAAAGAAGGCAGCATTTGGTTGAGCAGTTGGAGAGAGAAGATTTTAAAGCAAGGGAGAGTTGGCAAGAGGGTTTTGAAAATGGTCAGAACATGGAACAGGACTAGTGATATGTCCCATGATGCTGACATGATTACAGAGAGCCTGGCTGGAAAGACTTGCATAAGGACTTTTAAATACAGTTGATCTGAGCAGTGTCTCTAATGCTGATGAGACTGGACATGCTTTACAGGACTGCTTGAAGCTGTATTTATATTTTAATCATACTAAACTTTTTGATAGCAAGAAAACCAAGGAACTGTCTCTCTGAAAATGTGACTTAGAGAAACTTTGATTTTCTCTGGTTTAGAAAGCTGGTAATGCCCAAGTATGATTAAAAAAACATCATCACAAAACCACACACAACAACCAAACAAAACTCCAAATCAACCAAACAAGGAGCCCCAAGAAAGCAAACAAATCTAACAAAACCCAACCAACAAAAAAAGCCCCAACAAAATCCACAAAACCACCACCACAAAGAAAACAACTAACCAACCAACCCTCCCCAAACAAACAAAACCCACAAAAAACCACCACCACAAACACAATTTAAAAAACCCACCAACCACCAACACCCCACCAAACCTTGTTATTGAGGAGCTGTCTGCACTCCTTTTTGTTGACTGAGTGCCTTATCCAAGGGGATGAAACCTTTCAGTAGTAAAGGGAGAAAATTGCCTAGGAATGGATGATTTCAGGGGACATCCATCTACTGCACAGTAAATGGTCTTTCTGACATCTCTTCCCACCAAGGATCAGTTCTCATTTTCAGAGTTTCTCTCTGGCAATTCAGTGCATTAGGACGTGCTGCTTAGAAGTAAGAAAACATACTATGGATGTGATGAAATATAAATTAATTTATAATGCCCCAGAAGCAGCATCCATTGAATGCTTCTTCCAGGGCTAAGTGGGGTATTTCATCAATACATTCAGGATCCTGGGCATCACCCAGACGTTTGGAAAGTTTGGGGTTTGATCATGGAACACTGCTGGTATTGATTTCTTCTACTATTCACTAAAGCTTAAAAACAATTTTAAACAACATATTTCTGGTTTTATTACCTCTATTATGATAAGCATAGGAAAATATTTGTTTGCCTTCCTTGAATTTTAATTGTGAAAATTTTATTATGAGGTATTATGAGGTTCAAGAGTACATTTTTCACTTGTCTTGACTGAGTAGTGATCTCTGCCTGCCTTAGCGTGTGAATTTAAAAAGGTATTGCTATCAGGTTTATTATTATTGTTTCTCCTACATTCTCATGCAAGCTGTAAAAACATTTTAACATAAATTCCTTATATCAATGCTATTTTTAAGTGCTCTCAGGGTTGAACACCAGTCATTAAATTCTTCTGAGCAGTAACAACCGGGAGAGTTTAATGGAGCTCCTATCAAAGATGAACATGGAAGATGGAAAGATGCTTCTGTGCATGCTGCCTGCAGCCTGAGGGGAACAGAGCAAGGAGAACCTCTATAATTTACTGCGCTTCTCTCTTGTAGGGGGAAAAAAAGAATTAAAACACATAACCTAAACCAAAGCCCAGCAAAGCCTGTGGGAGGCTTTCTGTTAACTTCAATGTGCACTATATCTGGCTGATAGATTTCTAAAATACAAAGCATTTCAAATGACACGTTCAAGAGCTTTTTCCATGCAATGGACACATACAAGGAGATTTTTTTATTCTTTCTCTGTCACAGGTCTGGCATTGAAGAAGACCCTGGAGCTGAATGTTGCTGAACTTTGTACTGGCTTAGATTCTGACCTGAATGTTGAGGACAGTCCTTGTCTATTCTTATTTGCTGCTAAACATAAGTTCTTTCTCATTTGCTTCTCTCTTGGTTATCGGTAGGGGAAAGGATTCTGAACCAGACAGAGATTTGGAGGTCTGGGCTATGAGTGGAATAGCTCTTCTCTCTACTCCATCAACAGAGCTTGCTGCTTCTCTCCTGAAGCATGTCCTAAAGTCATGGATATATGGAGGGTTAGACAGATGCTGGCAACTGCCTATTTTTCTCAGCAAGAAAGCATAAGTTAGGATACCTTCTAAAACGTTAGGATTTGCTTTTCAAGTAGTTAGATATGAGCATATCAGCATGATATTTTATCCTAGTTGATCTAGTCATCTGTTAGTTAGTTTCTTGAGTGGATCTTTGTGCCAGTCACCTACATATCCCAAGTATCAGAATATTTTTAAGTGTTGGCTGCTTTTTCTCTGTGATTTTTGACAACATGATTCATAGGAGCAGTGAGGGATATTTTTCTGTACAAAATACTTCACCTGAGAGTGAAAGAAAAGTGTATTGCGCTCTTTGCATCCAGCAAATAGATATCATTGCAGAAGAGTCATCCCTTATTTCTCACCTGGCATTTGGGCATTGACTCTAAAAATGCTGTAAGAGCTTTTTGGACTGGGCATCTATTGTGCAGGATTTGGAAAGCTGCATACTCCAAGACCATCTCTTGCTTCTCTGTTATACATACCACTGCAGGTTTTGCTAGAGACATGGTCATCTTTAGCTGATTGAAGTCACTAGGAAGACTGGACAATAGGGGAGATGAGGCAGCAGCTGAGTAATAGTTCTTCACCTTTTCAGTTTCTTTCATCAGAAGATTGGAACGGACTTGATGTGTAGTATTTGGGAAAGCTATATGCTTCCTTTGTGAACAGATGTGTCTAATACCAACAAGGAGCTTGGCTTGTCTTGTTTCAAACCACTCAAGCTGGAACCATTGTAAAAAGGGAATTAGGAGAGAGACAGATCAAGCCCTGTGGAGACAGAGCAACAAGCTGCTTTTCTCTACCCCTAACTCCCCAACACATGGCTGGAAAATCTGTCTGAGCATGAACTGACTGACAGGCCAAACTTCAGTCTACTATTGACCCTCCTGAACTTTCTCACCCTGTTTACAGCTGCTGCCCCAAAGGCAGTCCTGGATGGACTCAGAGTGAGCACGTGTGTTTACCTTTGTCAATCCAGCACCTACAGACCAAGCAAGACAATGAAAACTATTGTCTCTTTCTCTCAGTTCCCATGCTCTTTTCTCTCAATTTTCTTCTTCTTATTTTTTTCTTTTCTTGACAGTTGTTGCCTGGTTTGTTTTAAAGTGGTAGATAAGGAAATAACTCCTCTGCCAAAGTGCCTGTAAGTGCAACACTTATTGAGAGCTGTTAGGAAAAAAAAGGCAAACAAAACCAATTAATTGTCATTGTCATGACTCTACCACTGTTTTGACCCTGGTGAGCAGGATTAGCCCGTTCAGGGGATTATGAAGTTTCACCTTCCTCATCATCTGCTGAGTGGAACACGACAATATGTGAGTGGATTGTCCCATATGGGCAACTTGGGACAGGGAAGATCATTGCTAGAGAGGGGTCAATCACACTGCAATGTTTGACTGAGGCATTTGTCTTGTCCTCTACCAAGCTCTCTGATCCTGATGGCAGACCAAGAGGCTGCTGCTGTCTGGGCAGAAGAGCAAGAGCAAAGCTCAACTACAGGGCCAGGACCTACAGCAGGCTGCTTTCTATGAATTATCTAGGAGGCTTAGCTCATTCTAAGGTTGTCTCCTTCAATTTTCTGAAAGCTATTTTTAATTTTTCTAATTTTAGGACTTCACTGCAATTTAAGTCTCTTGCTTTGGGTGTTTCTAGAGGAGTTGACATGAAAGACCTAAGGCAAACAGAGGAGGGTTACTTTGCTGTTGTTTTAGATCAGCTTTATTCTTTTCTATAAATTAGCCCAAGAGGTCCAGGAACAGAAATAGAGTGAGGGAAAGAGAAGTGCCTGTGTCACCAAAGCATGCATTTACGTAAGGTTTTTCTGAAGTTTTCCCTTGCAATTGAACAAATGCCATGGCTTGAGTTGAATCTGCTGCTGACAAGTCAGTAACAAGCTGATGTCCCTTCAGCTTTCAAACCGAAGTGCTGGCTAGAACAAAGTATCACAGGACTTGCACTTTGGATTGTAACAGAGGACGCTTGCTGTTCTGGTTGCTGCTTGGGGTTTGGAGTGTTGGACTTTTCCACTGGGTTGGCTGTAGGCTTGGAGTGGGGCTGGGGGGGAGCCATTTTATTGCTGCCTGCTGCTTTTGCTGTGTGAAATAGGCCAAGGTAGTTTTACTTTGTATGATTTCCATTAACCTCCTTATTGCAGCTCAGGGCTTTTTTGTTACTTTCCCTCCCAGTCTTTGGGGAGAGGGGGAAGAGGGGAACGAACTTGTTTGTGAGACCAGACTGTGTTAAACTAGGACCCATCAAAGCTGCCATTTGCAGTTGCTTGTTGCATGCAACAGCTTCAGGTTGCTGTGGTTTATCCTGAGATCATGAGGATACCTCCCAGTCAGACGCGCCAGCACAAAGGAAGAGCAGCTGCCCAGGCTCTGTTTTATTCCATTTAAGTGCTCTCACAGCTGACAAACCATAAGCTGTACAATAGAGACTGACTGTTTACATTGTGGAGCTCTTGTTAATGTTCAATAACCCAAATTATTTTAGTGAGTAGATTTGGAGAGAGCTGATAGAGCAAACTGCAAACAATCCATGCAGCTAATACCCTGGGACAGCTCATTTGCCTAACACAGAGCATGTGAAGTACTCAACTGGTATAACACAGTACAAATATTTACTAAAATCAGTTTTTAGTGTTTACTTTTGAGTAGGAGAACACATCCTGAACAATTAATCTCTGTTGTGCCCAGCTATGCAATGCAGAGCAGAATACTGTTGTCAAGCCATGTATGCACACATAGATGTTTTAGACAGTGAACTAGTTAGAGGGCATCCTGTCGTGTTGTGCTGAGCACAAAAGAAATAGAAAGCATAACTAGGCCCAGCATTCTGTGTTAGAAATTACATGCTTAATCACAGCGATAACTTTCATATATTCAGCCATAATTAACAAGAGTCAGCTCAGAAATGTCTTTGAAGAGTCTTTGTCTTTGAATGTCTTTGTAGCACTTATAGCAGCTAGCCTAGATAGTGAAGCTGATGTCTTTGGCAAGTGCTTATCAGCAGCTAGTAGCCATGAATATTTTTGTTGTACAGAAAAGCAGCAAGCTATTTCAGGTGGTACTCAAAGCTGTGGGCTCCTAGACAGTACTGTCAAGGTCTCTCATAGGAAAAGTGTTTGTGCCCCACTCAAGGCTGTCGGTGTCATCACAGCACTGATAGTGGTCTGCTGCTGTCAACAAAGCAAATCTGCAAGTTCACAGAAACAAAGGACTATATGATGTGATTTCTTTTAGTGTGTTGCATTGGTAAAGTGATCACGTTCTGCTTTTCATTTACTTGTTTAAGCAGTTACTCAGTTTATTTCTTTGCAGCTCAGAGAGATGAGTTTAGGAGGATGCAGATGAAAATAGTGCACAGAAAAAAATTTTCATTGAGGTCACTTTGCTGTTTCATCCAGATGAGGAAGAGATTAAGGACAACCATTCAATCTTGCTGAGAATACAGATCTCTAGTAAAAAGAAGAGATTCTCAAACATTCATCAGAACGTTCATACTGGGAATGTCATGTTTTTCAAATGCATTGTTTGCCACCTGCTTTGTTTTTCTCTTTTCTCCTGTAGTTCAATAGACTTCTATTTAGAAAAACAAACAACCACCACCAGAAAAAACAATCCCCACACCTCTTTATGAGGAGGGTTTTCTTCTGCATTTTGTAACAGTATTTACCCTGGCATAGAGAGTGTAACAGTATTAACATGTCATTCTTCTGATCCTTTTGCTTTGCCTTGATGTGAAAGACTATGAAATGTTTAGGACATAATGTTGTCTATGTGTATCTGGAGTCATTTGTTGTGGAATAGCTATGCACAAAATTCCAACCAAGAATTCTGTGCAGCCTTCCAAAGAAGGGTGTCCTAAAGAGGAAAAGAGACCTGTGGAGTTAGGTGTTCAAGAGGAGATTGGACGTGGCACTTGGTGCCATGGTCTAGTCATGAGGTTGGACTCAATGATCTTTGAGGTCTCTTCCAACCTTAGTGATACTGTGAGTGAGGAGGGCACGCAAATGAAGTCCATGAACCAGAATCAACTATGTACCTTGATTTTGTTTAAAAAAGAAAAGGAAAAACAAGATGGAGAAAAAAGGGAGAGAGCATAAAACCTCTTTCAGAGTGGGCAGAAAAAGGGAGATGGTTAGAGTGTTTTCAGAGACAGTGAAAGAAAGTGAGAGATATAGAAAATCCTGTTCCACTGACAGGACCTACCACATCCTGGCAGCAGCCTACAGCTTTGAGCGATGTTGCTCAAAGGCCTTTGCAAATTGCCTAGAATACTACTTGCTTCTGAATTAGGTAATTTAAGAATGCAACTTTTTGTAGTAGCTGCTGTGTAACAGCACCACACCTTTATGTTGAAGACCTCGATCATAAATTGAAGTCAGGTGAGTCTTAACAGTTACTGTATGGACTAATTAGAGAAAGGATGGATCTGCATTATCTCAAAGTTCTAATGGGCTTGGGGCTGATGTACTACAACAAATGCTTTTTTTCCCCTGCCTCTGTCTGGGAGCCATTATCTATTTTAATTCCTCTTTATTGAAACATGAATCATTTGAGTCTTACCTTTGATTTGTTTCTTTATCTGTGCTTTGTTGACTTCATAGGTTATACAATACACAGCAGGGGAGAGCTGTGAGACTATGTATCAAGTATTATAGTGCATTAGAGTAATCACTGTTCTCTCTAATACATCAGATGTTGTCATCTAGCTTTATGAGTATAGGTGTTATTTTTTTCTCAATCTCCTGAAACTCTTAATCTTAATTAGCTGTAGTGTAATCTTCTCTTGGAGTTGGAATACATTTTACTATGAAAAAATGTTGTGGTAAATGCACCTGCTTGGTATTTCTAAACAGCCATATGAAAACATTTTCTATAGCTCACAAAGCATTCCTTTTAAAATTAAATTGAAACTGTTACTGTAAGCTTAGAAGTCACAGTGTTTTCCCTTTTAAGGGACAAGATGGTGAACTCTGGTTTGTGGTCCACAGGCTAACTGCTGCAATTGTCCCTGAGCCCTGTGTGTACTCCAGGCTGATTCCCCTAACTGCTGGCATGGTGACAACATCCCAGCTATGCAGGAAGTTATTTCCTTTCTTCTTGTTTTGGTGTGGCTTATTTTCTCCTGTCTGAATACGTAGGTATTTTTTTGTCTTTCAACCCAGACCCAAAAAACCTTTTTAATCAAGGGGCAGCAAATGCAAAACAGATTGTGTTATAAAATACTACAATTTTGAAAGACAAACAATACAAAGAGATAATCCAGCTGTTGATGGCCAGCCTTATGAATGGGTTTCTTAGATATCATCTCAGCTATTGATCCCCAAACTTTCAAGGCAAAAGAAAACATTGGCTGTTCCCTGAGCCGTGCATGGTGGTAAACTGCCATACCAGTTTATGAGCAGCAGCTCCCCAGTAAGCTGAAACTGGTGTTGAGAGCTGCTGTTCCCCATGGTGTTATTTATAGTCCCAGTCTTTGACGCTTTTCTTTCTTTCAAAAGGGTTGATGAATAGAAGGCCCTGAATGAAGTGGTTTGGCATTTGTTTTCTGATGTGGCAAAGAAACGCTGCACTGTCATAGCGGTGTTCAAGGCCTCCCTATTCATCAGCAGGTTTAAAGTAGCTATGCCTTGTCATTATGAAACACTGTAGATTTTTTTTTCCCATCAGTCACAAAGTCAAATTTGACAAGAGAAGTGCCTGAAGAGCAGCAAGCAAAAAGAGACATCTTGAACATTTGAATAGGGCCTTTATAGACTATTTTTATTATCAGCTTTTTTGCCATGGGGTGGTTCACCCTTTAAAAATTCTCAGCACTATTCCAAATAGCAGTGTTATCTTTGCAAGGTTTACCTTGGCTTAAGTCTAACCCCTCTACTCCCAAATTCTTTACAATCCTGTTCTGGGTGCTGTGTGGCAACTTGTGTTTAAGAGTAAAGATGTCATACAGTGGTGATTGTCTGAAGACCACAAGCTACTTTTGCATTGTGAGGCCCTAGAATATCTGCTCGGCTCTTGCTGTGGCTGGGCAGGAGTCAGTAAATGCACTGAGCTTGTTCTCTTCATAGATCATACAGGTAAATTACATGCAACGTGTCTCTGACTGTGCAAGACTGCTTCATGGTTGCTGTCTGAGCACCTTGCTTTTCCATTTTCTGTTTAAGTGGTGATCCAGTTTCATTGGCATGTTTTTACCTGTGTACTGCAATCTTACTGTATGAAGAGATCATTTGAACTCTCAGAAAGCAATGCATATTCAGGTATTTTCCCCCCACTGATGTTTTGTTTTATAGTGTTGTATTGATCATGTGAATTTGGGTTTCAAAACATGTACCTCAAGTTCTGTGATGTTGAGCAAACGTGTCTGTATATATGCAGTAAGTGTCACAGCTTTGTGCAGATTGTGATTATATAGAGCCTGGGCAAGAGAGGTTATAGTAAGTGCTGGCATTTATGGAGAAGTAGTTTGTCCAACAATGTCACTCTGCAACAGCTGCATCTGAAATTTTTTGCCCTTTGCTTATAGACTGATCCTGGTATATGAAACCCTTGGAGTGTTTCACTGCTCAGGTGTCCAGAATTTGAATTATAATTGCTATAGGAAGAGGGATTTATGGTCATCCTGTTCCAATGACAGTGTCAGGGGAAAGCATCAGGATCTTTCAGCTAATGTTTATTTGCAGTCATTTCTACAGTCTTAAAATGACAGTAATTGGTGCAGAAAAAGTAGGTGCAGCATGATCTTTGCCCCTGTATGAAAGTAACTGTATAGACAGGTAACATAATGTTAGCAATAGGAAAAAAATAAGGTGTGATAAAAAAAATGCAAGTCATGTATTAGATGGAAGATAGTTGGTTTCACTGCACTGGCTTCTAATGGCACTCTCTTTGCAGGATACTTCAAGATTGATGGGTTGAGGCACACATGTAATGACCTGTTCCAGTCAGAAACTGAGACAGCCTCAGAGGGAGTTGCCAACGAGATCTATAGAATAAGACGTGTAAGTGTATACAAAAGGAACATTGGTACAATTTTGCATGCATATCTTCCTGGGGGAGGGTGGGGAAAAAAGGTCAAGATTGCACATTTTGGAGGATTGATCATCTGAGGCTTTTTTATTATTATTTATTTTTTATTTACCACCAACAGAAATAATGTTCGTATTGTTTCTGTTTCACAGGAACATCCACATAGCCTTAAAAAACTATAAACAAAATGAAGTCCACACAGGCTGTGGGTCTGTGCAGGAGCTGTTCACATGACATTACATTTTATCTGCATACATTTAATATATATGTTGGTTTTATTCCTGAGGAACTGGCTCAATCTGTCAAAATATTTGTAAATTGATTCAGTTTCCAGTGAATTTTGCTTTCACTAGCACAACAGAGAGACAGGGAAGACTTATGCCCAGTGGGAAGAAAAACAGCAAAATCGTTTTCCATTGCAGGTTGAATAGCTCAGTCCTAAGGCGTCTGCCTTGATGGCTGTGTGGAACCAGCACTCTCACTTAGCAGCTATCTCATTTCTGGGAGGAGATGTTTCATTTCATCAGACAGATTTCTCCACAACTGAACAAGCAGAAACAAAATGGTAGGTGACAAAGGACAACTCTGTATTTCAGTAGAGGAGGAAATCACTTGGTGATAAGTGATGTTTGGGATTTGATCCAGTTTTTGCCCCTGCCGTGCTGTGTCCTTCTCTTGCTTTCCTCTTCTGTGTAATGGGTTAATGTTTCCTTCCTATATCTTGGAAATCTTTATAGTCTGAGGGTTCTGAGGGCTATGTGACAACCTACTATAAAAATTAAACAAATGAGCTGGTAACCACTTCCCATCAGTTTTCAAACAAATTCAGTCTCTGTGTTAGCCCATCCTCCCTCTAACTGACCCTCTGAGTGCACAGGTGCTGTGAGATCACTTAAGCCTCTTGGCTTTCCAAGTCCATCACTACCCTTTTTGTGAGATAACACAGATCCCTGTGTTAGACTCATCAGATGGAGGACCAGTATGTCTTTAGAAAATAGTGATGAGTGTCAGGTATCCTCATGATGCAGAACTGCTTTCCAGAACTCTCCTGTGGGAAGCTGGTTGAAGCACAGGATGTAGGATCGCTTTCAGAAGTGAAAACACACAGCTATGCCAGCATTGCCCACTGACATGGCCTTTCAGGCTAGTCTAACTCCATCTGTCTGCAGGCTACCACAGCAGCTTCTGTACCTGCAGTCATACTGAAGCTGTGTGCTTGCAGCTGCAGAAATCCACATGCTTTAATTATACTCTGAAGGAGATCAGCCTTACAGCTCCTATCAATATATTGAACTTTAGCTCTTCTGTATAAACTAGAAAATCCAGATGTCAAGTCTATTTTTTAAGCCCTAATCTGTCACAATCAAAGTGAAAGTTTGTGTTTGCTAAAGCTTGGGAATTTCTATGTGTAGCTGAGGCCTTACAGAAAGGTTTGCCGGGTAAGGGAGCTGGTTGGGTTAGTTGTGTAACTCAGTGGGTGTTTCAGTCTGGGCAGAAGCTGTTTGTAGGCTAAATAGAGCAAAGAATGTCATTGCCTTACACTGACAGTACCAAGTCTTGTCTGATTTGGCATAGTCTTGAGCCTATCTTTTATGTCTCTGAATTAGGTTACAGGTGAGCCAGGTAAACCTTGTTACAAAGCAGAACAGTTGACAGCCACCCTATCTTGACTGAGACTGTTTATGCTTCCCAGTGGAAACCACAGATACTCTTGGTGTGTCCAGCTTTCACTTAAGGAAGGCACTGGGAATTGGTGCTGGCCAGCAAGCACTGTACCCTCCTGGCAGAGGGACAGGGGATTTCATAGTGCCTCTGCAGTGAGACCAGGGCCTCCAGTCAGATTAATGCAGCTTTGTCCACTGACGGAAAGGAGACTTGGGAAAGCACTCTCAGAGGCAGGTAGTTGTCTCAGCTGCAAGACAAGGGCCTACCACCTCCTAGCTGAGATAAATGCACTCCTGCAGTTCCCAGACTTATGCCCTGCAATATAAGCAGTATGACCTAGCCTAGAAAATTCATGGTTCTTCAGATGTGATTGTCTTTCTGTCAAGACTTGTCATGTGCTCACAGCTCCCAGGAATGTTAAAATCCTGTGCATTTTACACCAAAGCCATCCAGTCTGTTGAAGACTCTGCACACAGCTCTGACATCATCATGAAAGAGAATTAGACCACTGATCATTTCACTTATGACCGCTTTGGTGTTCTGGACTTCATGTTCATTGGCTAAGTGGCCAGATGTCCTGAAGTTGTTGCATACAGGTGGACAATAAATGTCTGCTACAGAGAAATAGAAAAGGCCTTCCTGCATTATTAAAGTAAAACTGACAGTTTTATTGACTGGCTTTTTGCCTTGATCACATCTACAGTCTTGCACTCGACCTATTTGAATTGTTTCAGTAGCAACTGGATGCTCTCTGAAAGCAGTTCTGATTCCAGTCTGAAGAACAGGTAGCAGTTTAATGATGCAACAAACTGTCATATAGACATAATTTAATATGAAAAATAATTATTCCTCTGGAACAGCTGTTTGTTTTGCTGCAGGCAAAATAGAGCTTTGATAAAATACATTGCCAAAATGAACTCAACTAGTTTGCTAAACCCACAGCACTTGCAAATCAGTGCTTTTACTACCTGTGTGCAAGACACGATTTTGTATTTTTACACATTAAAAAAAAAATCTACTAGAGATGTTATGAAACACAAGTTAAATACAACCAAACCAAACCAACAAACAAACAAGCAAAAAAACCCCAAAGAGCAAATCTAAGAGCAAGTGTCAGCCCATATCAAATGAATCAAGTAGTTAATAAATGAAGGATCCCTGCAGCTCCATCTGCAAGGCTTTTTCTTGGGCTGTGGCCTGCGAGGCCACTGCTGCTCTGTAAGACATAAGGTCTTCTGTCAAACAGTGTGAGGAGAAAAAAAAACCCCTCCTCTTAAAAGAGAAAAGCCCATGCACATTTCCACAAATGCTAACAAGCAAAGTGCCTGTGTGTGTGACATTAACAGTGCAGGTTTCCTGATTGGTTGTAAATTCAATTATTGTGGCAGATTGACAGACCATGACCTTAGGAAGATGAGAGATTCCTTTACTCCAAAGACACGATTTAGAAACATCATTCTAGGGAACACAGCTACACTTAACATGCTGTCCTGGTCTGCTGCCACACACATGTCAACTCTACCAGCCCTTCAAGATGCCCCAGCAGAAGCATTGGGTGTGTTGCTGGGGAGCAACCTGACAGCCTCCCACTTCAGTGTTTACATTAGTGGCCGCATTTAATCATAGTAGAGGTTTTTCTCTTTGTTGGCTTTATTCTTTCTCACTAATGCAGGGAAAGTCAAGACTTTAGAATTGCTCTGCTGGAAAATGTCAGGTAAATATTGCTAACCCCGGACAGGAGCAGGAGCTTTACAGAGCTCACCGCCGGATCAGTCTGTCTGACCAGATCGCGGGGGCTGGCAGACTGGACTGCCGGGAAAGGTCTTGCATGAGGTCTAAACAGGAGGTTGCTGAGCGCTCTGCCGCACAAGAATAGACACGAGGCGGCCGTGCCCGGTCCGAAGCGGTTTCCTGGCGGCTGCTATGCCGGCGCGGGGCAGCAGATGGGGATGGTGCTGCAGGAACGGCCCGGCGCGCCCGGCCCCGCGCCTCCGCCCCGGGGCTTCTCCAGTTCTGTGAAGCCACGCATCGTTCTGATCTATTTTCAGGGACTCGTTTATCTGGCTACTAGAGTTAATGTCGTTTAAGGAAAACGTAAGTGGTAAATATTATGAACTTCCATTCAAAATTCTGTTGAATAGCAGGCTGTGTGTCTAACAGTTTGACTAAGCACATCATAAGGGAATGCTCTAAATGCATTACTCTGTTTTCAGCTGTCTTCTTTAAATATGATTACAAGAACAAAACCGACAACATAAAACCAAAACAACAACAAAACCACAAACAGATCCACAGGAAAAACCCCAAACAAACAAAAAACGACCACAAAACCAAACAACACAATCCATCCCCCCCAACAAAATGAAAAACCCCAACCAAGAAAAACTGACTCCCCAAATCTATGGTCTGTAGAAGTATGGTGGAAGACCCAGGAATATCCCCATCCTCGCCTGACTGGGAGCATGTAAGTTAAGTAAGTTTCAGAAGAGAAAACAAGTTTGTAAAGGAAAAAAAAAAAAAGGGGGGGGGGGGAGGTATTGTTACGTATTTGAGTACTCAGAATATGCCAGCAAACTAAAGGCAAGGGTATAGGTATTGTGAAATGCATTTTGTTTTCCCAGATTCTCTCTCCTGTGCTAAGAATAAAATGTGATCCAATTATATCAGTCTCTTATCTAATCCTATCTATTAGGCTTGCACAACCAAATCCTTAGCTATCATGTAAGTTGTTATATTTCAGCTGACTTCAGTAATTAATGGCAACATATACCAGCTATCTCTTCCCGTTCATCCCCCTCCATCCCTGCCAACTCTCTGGTCTTCTGGGAAGCCTTCCTTTGTTCAGCCAGTTTTTCTGTATATCAGTGGTGAGGCTTAGGATGATTTAGTGTACTCCTCAGTCTTGTGAAGCTTGCAGTGTTCTTAGTCCTGGTGGTTACTTCCTAGTAGTCAGCTGTCCATTTGTGTCTTTAAGATCTCTTAGGTGTATTTGTTTTTTCTATGTAGGTACCTAAGCACCTCTTTTTAATTTAGATCTCTGTATTCCAATAGGTAACTTAAAAGGAACACAGCTGTTTATAAGTAAGTATTGTACATAACTCCTTTCTTGCCTTGTTTGCTGAGAAGGAAATTAAGGAAAATTCCATATGATAATCTCATTGATTTTCTTTCTGGCTAGGATAAATATTTGTTTAGCAGTCACAAATGTCCTTGTGTTAGAGCTTATAAATGGAGTATGATATATGTATATTTTTTCTTTTTCTTTCCCCCCCCCCCACACCCCCTGCCATGTGAAAGGTGCTGTATTTCTGGATAAGAAAAAAAGAAGCCTCATGATTCAGCTACTTAAACACTGACATTAGCCAGATTTTCAGAAGATCTTTGCTGCCCTGAAAATGTGGCTGAAAATAAGGGGCACCACTGAGTTGTTCTTTGATGATTTAAGGATGTCACAATGATATTTACTGTTTCAAAAATCTGTCCCCAAGAGGATTTGTAGTGTTTTCTAAGTAAAAGTCAATAGCTGGGCTGCTAAGTAAAAGAAAACACTGTAAACCGGTGTCTCTGAGGAATTGCACAGGATGAATGTGTTAGCTGTCTAAGCTGTTATGTATTAGCGTGAATCCATGGGTTAAGTCATTATTTGTAATTTGAAGTTTCCTAAAAGCCTTCTAAAGAGAGCACAGGAAGAAGCTGCACAATTATTTTTGTTTTGCCTAATGAGCCTGGCTAAGTAGAAGGTCACCTCAAAGTAGAATTTTTTCAAGGATACCAACATTTCCTCATTCTATACTGTGTGTCTGATAAAATAGCTGGATCTCAAGATGTGTGCTTTATTAATTGAAGGTCATATTAGCATGAATGGGTCTAACCTTGGCTGATAGCTACCATTTCAATTTAACACTGGTTTGCTCACAAAGCAGAAGTATGTTTTTCCTGCAAGTTACTCTTCATAATGCAATCAAATCTAATATAGAATGGTATATTCATATTTATCAATACTTTAGTCTTCCATCCATTTTACATAAGCAGAATGAACAAATAGAAATAAAATCCACATAATAATGTCATGCATGTGTTTGTACATGAAGCAGCACGTGACACGTTTTTATACAGCTTTGTTGAGCGAAAGCAATTAAAAAATCAGTTGGTTTATAACACACAGCTTCAGTGAGGGGTTCCAGGATCTTAGAAATGAATGCACTGTTCATGAATATGGAAGAGGTTTCCTTGTGGAATTCAGAAATGAGGTGACAGTGCAGCAGCTGGTCAACAGTTCCATGTGGCTATCAGCACAAGGCTATAAATGCTATTTATACCCTTGTATTTGTGCTGCAAGTGCAAGTTAAAGATGTGGCATACACAATCGTTTGTTAAGTTGTCTCCCATGTAAGAGAACTGTTGACTCGATCAATAAACAAAACCTTTTATTGTTTAGGTTTTAGTGAGGGGCAGGAGTGTTTGAAGCTTCTGGTGCTGACTGCTGTCAGAAGCAGGATACTTGCCTCAACGATCCATGGCATCTGATCATGTCAGTTATTTCTTATGAACCTAAAACTAGCTCTTAGGTGGTGCTTAGTGTTATTTTAGCATTAAGAAGTGTTCTGAGAAAAGGGTATGACTCAGGTTTACAAGAGTTTTAGATTCTATTTGAGTAGCAAGAACTTTGGTGAATTTCTAAAGTATTTGGAGCTAATGGAAAACAAAGAAGTTTGAAATTAATCACAGCTAGTAAAATCATAATCCTAAACCAAAGTTCTCTGTAAATGTGCAAATGCTGTTGAACATAACTGGCTAGAATTGCTAACCAGATAGATAAGGAATGATCAGATGTGCAAATCAGTTTGCATATAAAATACCTCTTGACAGGTCCCCAAATTAAAACTGCCTGGTTCCATGTGGCTCTGTTGAGCCTTACTCCACCAGAGATCCCCATCTGAAAGCTGCCTCTTTACTGATTTGGGATATAATAGAGAGTTAGATTAATGATCGCTGGGACAGTAGTATAATGTAGGATCTTGGGAAGAGGAGAAATTACAGCTGCCTTTCTGAGCAGCAGTATGTGACTCTGGGAGGGTTTTGTGCCACAGGCTGGATTACTTGCAAGGACTGTAAAAACTTGTCAGGGCAATTGGCATTATCGATCAAGGGATTTCCATGCCACCTCCCCCCCCCTCCCCCCCTTCATTTGAATAAATTATAATAGTGTAGTTAGAATTTGTTTAGGGAGAAGATTTTGTGGCCATACTGGAGAATGCTGAGCAATGAGACAGCTCTGAGGGGATGCCTCTTTTCTGAGTAATTGGGAAGCAAGATCCCAAGGTAATTTGTTTGTTACAGAATCTCCCTCACAAAACCCTTTTCTGAAATCTGTGGATTCCTGGAATGTGTCACTCCGAAGAAAATTAATGTAGGGTTTCCTGCAATTTAATTTTGTACACAACACATTTCTTGATTACACTTTAAGCTTTCAAAAGAGATGCCAGTGTTTTCCTGCAGTAAAATTAGGACTTCATCCAGTTGTTTTTATTCACAGCACTGTGCTCTGTGGGCAGAAGCAGACAATCTGCACATGCTTTGTTTTTAACCCACAGCCCTGGCATATGTTCGGTGGCATTGTATAGACCAAGACATCAGTGCAAGCTTAGGTTTCCCAAATGCTGTCAGATCAAAAGAATGGTTGACCATGCTCAGGTGACTTATTTTTCACAGTTGTTGAGTTTTATTTGTTTTGTTGGATCTTTTTTTTTTAAATAATAGGTCAGAAGGAGAAAAGCCTCATTACAATCACAAGCCATACATAAACCCTAATTTACACCTGAAGGGGAACACTGTGTTCTGGGTTACTTGTCAGCTGTTGACGGCACCTATCACTTCAGAGCTACAATGAGGGAGAAATGGAAGGCTGCCTTCTTCTGTTCCCAGGTACCATTCTGTTCTGCAGTGCCACTGTGAAATATTAATTACCTTTATCAGAACAGGATTACATGTGGAATGAATGATTAATTATTTGGCACTGGGATAGATTAAAGTTTTGTCCAGGGTTTATGTATTCGTTAATTACTTGTTAAATCAAAGCAACACTACTTTGGAGGAGGAGCATTCTTTTCAGCTGTGTTGGTGCAGGGGTTTATACAATTTGATTTGGTATTTGAAGGTGCTTTCCGTAGTAAAACAATTGTCATGATAATATATTCCACTTCTCAAGCATAATGAAGAAGGCTTGAAGTGTGTAGTGCAGAGTTTACTTCCTTTCAGGTCTTACCCTTATGTTCTGTCTTGTATGATGCTTCAAAAGGTCATTGGCATAGGGCTTAACATAACACACCCTTGATAAAATTTTGGTATTGCAGCGGAAGAGAGACAGGGATGGATTTATTCATGCCTTTCAGCAGAGGAGTCACATATCAAGAGAGCAGGTAAGAGTGAGCCTTTCCTGCCAAGTACCTCCACTAGAGTGGTCATACTGTGCCAGAAATGACGTTCTATCGTTTAAATGTATTCTTTACCTGGATATGAGCAGGAGGCTCATATGCCTGATTGTGCCCAAAATGCATATCTTAGAATGTTTCTGAGCTGACAAGAGTTTTCAAGAACTTTGGGAAGGCTCCACTTTTGTGTGGACAGTGTTGTGTATGTAGAGATTGTGCTTTGTGGTATTTTCACTTAATCTTTACAGGGCTCATTTCAAGACTGTCTAGTAACTGCAGTGATTGCTTGGATCTTATAGTACTTTAAGCATATGATGGCATAGACTGAGGGCTGCCAGATAGGTTCAGCTTTCCTCTGTTCTGTCTCTCTTGGTGCCTTCTTTTGTCAGTGCTGGGTATGCTGTCCTTCATAGAATCGTAGGATGGAACAGGCTTCTGAAGATCACTGTGTCCAACCCCCCCGCTAAAGCAGGATCACCTAGGCAGGTCACAGGGACACATCCATACAGGTCTTGAAAGTCTCTAGAGAAGGAGACTACATCTTTGCTTATGTTAAATAGATGCTGTGTTGCTCCAAATGGGAGAGTAGAGGGCCTTGTAGTCCTATGTGCCATTCAACTCTTAGCTGATATTTTGTGAGTGATAAAAAGCATTATGTACAGAATCACAGAATCACCAAGGTTGGAAGAGACCTCAAAGATCATCAAGTCCAACTTGTCACCACAGATGCATTTGTTTTCTTTCTATAAGGAAGTCTTGTTTCTCCTCAAAGAGCTGATGTTCACTATTTAACAGTGTGAATCAGGACACAGTTTGCCACTGTGTGGCTTAAGGTTTACTAATACAGCCAAGCAAGTACCTATCTTTCAGTTTTTTGCTGTCTCTGTTCTTGGCATCATTTTATACTGCAACCTCCTTGTGGTCCTGACAATGAACTTTGTTGATACAGGAACACTTTAATTCCTTTCAAAATCAGTGTGTTGTATTGAGAGTGCAGAACCATAAGTTGTATGTTTTTAGTATTTCTTAGAGGTGCAAGCATTGATTAAAACCAGATTCTGTCCAGGTCTACATGGATGTCACAACAGGAAGAAAAAATACCAGACCTGGTCAGAAGCCCGGGTACTTCTAGAAACCAAAACTGGAGAAAAAAAGAGTCAAAATGGTTGAACACATTTGAAAAGACCAATCTCCCCCAAAGACATACATGCACGCCCCACACTCCCCAAGAGCTCAACTGTTTTTGGGCATTGCAAAAAACTGGTTATCATTTTAAGAAAGCCCTGAAATTCCAGAGCTTGAGAGACACTATTGTGAATGTAGCACCACTGAGAGGTGCTAAAGAACATGTCACACTGAAGATGTGAAATACCACACTGAATCAATAAACACGCCTTTGACTAACTGGAAACAGTGGCACAGATTCTCATGTCTGCCTCATTTAAATGAATCTGTCAGCTGAGGGATCAAGTTGTGTGTCCCAGCGGTACTGTGTCATGAAAGAATATTTACTAACTGAAGTGTAGGGGACATTACTGGGGAACGTGCTTTTTCTGCACAGCATTTCCCAGGTTTTGGAGGCTGCTGGATTTATGAGTCGTCATATTTATTAGTCAATTCCCTCTGCTCACCATCATTATTAAAAATGACAACAGCAGTTTTTGTATCCTGGACTGACTGTGTTGCATTGGTCTGAGTAATAACGCTCTTTATTTTTAAGTCAAGAGCATTTTGTTTATGTACTCCATCCACAAGGGAAAATATACTTCTGCTATTACTGCAATGCACAAGGGACAGTTAAATCTAATAAGTTAATCTAGACTTCTAGAAAGAAAATTAAATTTCCAAATACAGGCAAACTGACAGCTAAGGCATAAATCTTTTATTTAAAATAGAAAATAACCCTATTCAAATGCAATCAGTGAAGACATATGTAGGTAAAAAGCAAGTAGAGATAGGATATATAGTGCATAAATTTTCTATGTCTATGTGATAGATCAAACAGAGTGACCTTAAAATGTTCCTAAAACATCAGCTAAAATATTGAATTTGCATATATTTAAATACTGCATGTTAATTTAAGATGGACCAGAGAGAATGTTAGCACTGAAAGTGAAATACAGCACCAGGTGTAAAGTGTATAACAGAAAGGTCACATTAGCTATTAGAGTGGCTGAAATGTAAATATTTACTAGGTTGGAGCTGGCAGGAAGTTCTATAAATGAGAAATATTATCTTCTACTGTTTAATATCTCTTCTCAGGTAAAATATTTAGCTGGGCAAAAAAGAACTTGATTCAGCAAAGTTCCTAATTAACTAAATGTTTAACTTCAGACATCCTCTTAGATCCAAATTACCTTAATAGGACTACTCATGGATGCAGTTTTACTAGAGGCAAGGGCAGGTCCCTCTGGTGAGGAATGTTATCAAGATCACAGGGGATGCTGTGAAATTTTACCTGTCCTTGGAGAGGCAAAATGATACTCAGATTTTTCCAGCATTTTTCTTTCTTTTTCTAGGTGCAGATCTGAGATAGATTGCTGGGTTCGCTCAAGTGTGGGATCAGACTGCCATTTGGAAGATGGCATTTATTTTCTCTTCAGGAGAAAATGTAGCTTTTCAAGGGGACCTGATATTAAATCATAAGCAGCTCTTTTGTGTAACTACTCTCATTGGACAAAAAGCTGCCTGGGGTTTCTTTGTTTCCTGTTCTGTTATTCGCTCCTGGACACCTTTGCCTCTGTCACTCTGTCGTCAGAGCAGTTCATAAGCCCTTCTGCTTCCTGGGACAGGACACATTTATGTTCAGTCTGCAGTGAATCTAGCTTTTTCATCATGTCTTCAAAATGGGAATCTCTCCAACCAATTGCTTAGGCACCTCTTGTTCAGCTCAAGCACTGTTAAAGAGCTTGAGACTGGCTTGTCCATCTGGTCATCCCTAGAAGTACATTGTAATTATTTCCTGGTTCTTAATAAATCTGGGTTTGCTAGAGATTTCCACTGTAATTGGATCAGTCATTAATGTAGCCCAGACTTCTCACAGTATTCTGCTGAGATTACATCTGTTCCAATACAGTGACCCAGTTAGAGCCAAGACACCTGTGTGACTATGGAAAAAAAGAAATCCATTTGTAAGATGTTATAAATATTTTGATGTATAGTGTCACAATAAAAGGAATGCAGTTAATGCTGGGAGCATCATCCAGCCTGTGGGAACAGCAGGTGGATGTGCGGATGGCTTTCTAGCATTCCAGCATGGCCATAGGTACTGATAGGCACAAAGGGATTTATCTCTTTTTGCTCATTTGATGTTTTCTTTTGTTAGTTCATTAATGTTCCTTCGTGTGGGGGTTGTGTGTCATTTGGTTCTAAAGTGGTATAATTCTGAAAGGTCTTTTTTGTATTCATTTCTAGGAAGAGTATGAGTTCTTCCAATCATTGATTAGCAACAAATGCCATCTTTTGAGAAGTCCTTTTAGTCTTTGGGATGTCTATTTTGAAGGTCACTTGCATTTATTAAAGGAACACAACTGTACGCCTGAATATTTTGTGAAAGTATTGTTTCTAGCTTTTGCAATACTTCTCCATAGGAAAGAAGTCAAATTACAGGAAGACTATTAAAATGTTACTCAGAAAGCTACACACTGACCTAGTATGATATTCTCATAGGTCAGATTGTGTTGTTTCTGTCATATCTGTATTACATAACACAGGACAAAGCGAAAGTTAAGGTGGCTTATATGTGCATTGTAGTAATTCACTACTGAGTGTCATCTTTGTGTGGGGGTGCAAGAGATTTGTACAGACCTCTGCTAACAGCTGCAGCATACAGGGTGAAAACACAAAGCCAAAGAGCAATAGAACATAGCCAAAGGGGCTTGCAATAAAATTGTGTAGATGTGGCATGCTATGGATCTGGGGCCTCAGTTGCTGAGGAGTGTCATTCTCTGTGTAATCTGTGTAAGGCAGCATTTGGTCCATCATAAACAGCACAAGTCTTTTGCTGCTCCTTGCTGAGGCATCTTCCTGCATGTAGCAGGGATCTGTCATTCAGTAACAAAGGTCTTGGACTCTGTCTCCACTGATGATCTGTGTTTAGGTGTGTTATGTTTGCACTGTCTCACCCCATGGGAATGAACTGCTGAAAAGAAGGTCCTTCACACTGTGGGATCATTAAATCCAGGTCATCTATAAAAGATGTGGTCGGTGACAGAAACTTTTCTATATGTTGTTACAATAAAGCATGCCTTGGTAGGAGACATTTTAGAATTGGTTCTTGTGAGAGTACCTTTTGCCTTGTACTCCCAGCACTACAAAAACTGAACTCTGCTTCCAGGAGTATATGAACTTCACTCACATACTCTTTTCGAAACATTTGGCACCTTTGTAGACTGATTTAGGTTATAGAATCATTAGAGCTTGCTAATTTATGGAAATGAGGTTCATTTGTTTACAAGAGGCCTGTTGAAAAAGTGATGTGCAGTTCCAGTGTGGTCTTTCCCGTAGATTAGCTGCAGTAGAGTGTGTGTATGGGGGCAGCCAGAACACAAGTAGACAATTAGCTTTTCTAACAGCAACTAGTTTTGTTAAACATTCCCTTGATTTGACAGCTGGAATAGATGAATGTCGTTACTGACCTTTTCAATTTTACAGCTTCTTCACTTTCACGACTCCAACTCCTGCAGCTGCAGCACGGAAATGAACTTTAATAATGTTCCCCAAACTCTTGAAAATGCATTACTTAACAGTCACATTTTTCAATACTGTAAACAATAGGAACCTTTCATACCTCTGCATTTAAAACCACAGACTAAACACAATTAGCATTATCAGTTATGTGGTAGAACAATTCTTGCATGCTTTCGTGGAGCAGCTCTGAATAATCAGACATTAAGCATCCATACTTCATGGTGATTTATGATGATGGAAAAAAACTATTCTGCCCTGAGTTTTAATTATTGCTGGAAGATATTCTTTAGGTTCTGCTGTTAATGTCTTTCATTTAATGCTGTAGGGTCAAATACTGTTCACTTTATTGATGTGAATAATTCTACTGAAGCTAATATAAGTAAATATAAGAGTAAAAACCAGTTATATAAATTTCACTGTTATGATTGTGTAAGCTATGGTATTCCATTGAAATGGAAGCAATGAACTCTGCTGTTCTTAATTTAGTTAATTACAATCATCATTTATGTTAATTAAATTCAAGTTTAAAAAAGGGACAGTTTTAGAGGGGATACAATCAGCATGAAGAACGAGTGTTTAAGTCATTTAAGCTAAAACTAGTACTGTAGGAGGGGTTTGTTTTATGTACAAAGTAAGACTAGTTAACTACCCAGATCAGGTAAAGCTATAGGATTCAGCTCTGGGAAGCAAGGTGAAACTGTACAGAATAGCAAAGCTAACCTGAGAAACCACAGGAACCCAAACTGATAGGGATGTTACTTGATGGGCGTTAGGGATGACTGGACCCATTGGCTACTGTAGCTGCAGGGCTTGTGGAGCAGATCAGCAGCAGCAAGCTCTTGCCAGACAGCTTGGTAAAGTCCACAGTGTATTAAACACTTCTTAACATATTCTTATAGTCCTTTTAAAAGGCTTATTTCAAAGCTCTCTTGTAGCTAATGGGTTGAGCCTCTTTTGAGAGTTCAAATATCCTAATGAGATTAACTCATTAAATAACTGCCCATCATTTAGTTGAGGATACTGTGATTCATTTGTGGCCCTGGAAAAGAGAGCTGCCTGTGAAAATGTTAACACTGCTTGGAGACAATTTCTCTCTGAGTATTCTTAGATTACTACATTTTCCACTCTAGATAAGTTGGTATCATTTCCACTGTCACACAAATAGATTGTATTCTGCAGTAACAGTCTTTGTCCTTTCAGGATGGTCAGGCAAAGGTGACAGGTTTTGCCACCATGACACTACCCCCTTCCTTAGGAATGAAAATTAAACATCCCTATGACTAATTAGCTGTCTCTTAAGGGATAGATTTATCAATGCTCACACAAGCTGAATGGCACAGATGCCTTCCAAAGTGGCCTAGGAAAAAGCAAGATAACTTCACCTCAAATTTTACAAATGAACCAAAACCCGCAGATAAAATACTTGTGGATAGTGATGAAAGAGCAAAAATCTTGGCAGAGAACACAGGATAGTGCTAAACCTGCATACTGATGTCAAACAGCAGGAGATTACCTCCTTCTAATAGAAGTGGTCTGAGTCTCACGTCTGCTGCCTTGTGTCCCAGCAGCCAGGGAAAGCTTAGTAGTGAGTGACTCTTTGGAGAAAGGCCAGAAAAGAGTTTGGTTTTGGAAAGCCTCATGCAGGGACTAGATGAGCCTTGGCATGGAAGCAGGTGGCAGAGGTGCCAGGAAGGAGTCTAGGCAGTGTGACCTGGTTTGGCTGCTGAGTTAAGCTTGTTGTTCCAGTTTCAAGAAACAGATGTTCTGTCCCTGGACAAAGGAAACAAGTAATGCCAAGCCTGGGAGACTCCTTTGAAGAAGGTAGCTATTTGGGTCACTGGCATGCTTTAGCTTTAATGGACCAGGAGTTTCCAAACAAGCTCGCTCACAGAGGTGCTCAAAAGAAACAAGTAGGTGTTTCTGTAACCTTGCATGCAGACGTGGGGTAGTGACTTACAGGAGCAGCCTCTGAAGAAATAACAGAATCTCATGTGCAAAGCTCTAAGAAATCCCCACATAGCACACACGTTCCAGCATGATCTGAATGGTTTGACAAAGTTGGACTCCATCTGTTTGGTTAATGAACCCACACTTGAAAATTAGACCTGTGCTACTATGATGACTGATTAAGACCACACTCGTATTGTGATGATACTAATGTGCAATCACTAACTTTATCGCTCTTAAGGATAAAACCCAGTATTAGATGCAATGCTTAAAAGACACGGGGGTTTTTTTTTATAAGCTATGCTTATCAAATGTTCATCTACACAGTCTTTCTGGCTGCATCTAAAGAAAGCTCTGATTTCTTGATAGTCAGCTGTCAAAAAAACTTGAAAAGTGCTCTAGCGCTTCTCAGTGGCATGAGCCTGTCCTGCTTTGCAGGTTTATTTGATAAGCAAGTTAGTCAAAATGTATGGCTTTGAAAATAAAATGCAAGTTTTAACTGTTTGTGGAGAAAAAAATATACACACCTCCATTACATTCTCTCCCTATTTTTAACACATTACAGTATTGGTTAGACTATTTAAAATACTGGTTTGAGTACTGAGTTAAGACAGAAAGTAAGAAAAAAAGATAAAGGTTTCTGTCTTGTCTTTTTGCAGCCATAGTTTCTGGTTGCCAACAGTGATAGAGGAACACAGACAAATTCTTAATTACTTGCACGAGGGCTTGGTACAGGTTTGTCTCTAAGGTGAACACCCCCCATACTATCAAGTGTACAGAAATAAATCCTTAATAGGTTTGAGGGTTTGGTGGGGTTTTTTGTTGTTGGGTTTGTTTGGGTTTACTTCATTGAATAAGTAATTTGAAAACCAGTAGAGCAGTGCATTTTGAGCATAGCTATATGGCTTGCTTACCCAAATAAGCACACTGCTATTTAGTACATTACTTAACAGCCTAAGCTGTGGCCCTAAGTACCAAAACTGCACAATTTTTGCTTCTTTTTTTTTTTTTTTTTCGTTATAGGCTAATATCTTGTACTCTAGAAACATCCTCCATGTTCTTCAACTGTAATGATTGCAATATTTGGGCCCAGTCAGATGAAACAGTAGTCAGTGTCTATTCAGAGGCAGCAGCACTAGCAAATAAAATGGAGAGCAGCAATAATTCATTGGTCATTTCTGCTTGCTGTAAACTTGTTTCAAAGACAGTAGAAGGGAATGGGAAAAGAGGGAAACTGCCAAAGGTACATCTGTACCTTACTGTGTCTAACATTATCTTTTATGCTAAACTGTTATCATACCCAGGAAAACCCACTGATGTTTAGTGTCAGCTGTCTGCTTATTACAGCAAAGGAACTAGGAGGAGATAGCAGGCACAAGGCAATCATTTATGAGATATGGTACCTCTGTATTATTGACACTTCTATGTATTAGCATTGTTGCACTGGGATAGTGGGCAGAAAGCAGTGTGGTGTGGAGCTAGGAAGTACATGATAATGACTTGGCCACAAAGCAGAATAGCGACAGCAGAGCTTGCTGACAGCCCACTTTCCAGGAGGGAAAGGGCAGCAGGAGTGCTTTGGAAGAGCATCCAGTGCAGTTGCTCAGGACTGGCTCTGACTGTGGGCATCCCAATACTGCCTTATGTTTGCTTCAGTGCTGAAATTTGTTGACTCAGAAGTTTGATCAATATTTAATGTGAGAGGCACGGTGTTGATGTTGATTTTAAAACCAATTGACTGCACAGTTATGTCTGTGCTTTGCACAGATATGAATGATGCAGATTTCAGTATTACATTCAGTTACTCTAGGAAAGACTGTGTTCAGCCCAACATCATGCAAGGTATGGTCTGGAAATGCAAAATAATAACAGCTTACATTAACAGCATAAACTGTTGATTATATGTGCTTTGATGTGAAGAGCCACTCCGCCGGCTGAACTTGAAGCTGTAGGCAAGGACTGATTCACCGCGTGATCATTTTTAGCCAAGCAGCTTCTGAATCATGGGCCTATAATTGCTTCAGATTCCTGCTATTGATCTCTTATGTCAAAATAATTGAACTTTATAGCTGACTTCTGATGCTTATTGAGAAATCATATAATTACCAGCTGTGAGTCAATACCAGTTAAGCACATACCACTACTCAGAGTCCTTGATACATAAATTTCCAACCAAATAAATGCAAGACCTACAATTTATTAATAAATTTAGGAGTCTGAATTTATGGTCCTAAGTCACATAATTAGATCACCTAATACTTTTAATACCTGGAGTATGTTTTTCATTTTTGTATGAAATATACCTAGTTCAGCCCCAACCTGTCAAGCTGCAGAGATTCCTGTGCCTGCAGAGAGCCACAGCAGGGTTGGCACTGATGCAGAAGTCTGACACGCAGAACAGAGATCAAGGTCTTGTTGGCCAAGAAAACACTATGAAGCAGTGGGAGCCAGCATGTTTTATTGTGCTGAGACTGACTGGGATGTGTCCTATAAAACACCAGAAACTGCTCTCTTTCTATTTGAAGTTCACACCAGTCTAGAAAAATCTGTCCTGAATATCACTGGTTTTTAGCTTCGCCCTCGCACTTTTGTTTATACCAATGAATTGTCTGGAGCTTTATTTACAAAACTCTGTATCCAAGATACAGATGTCCTTGTTCTGCTTCAAAGAGGGTCTTCAGGGTAGAGATAACCATAGAATCATAAAATGGTTTGGACTGGAAAGGATCTTACAGATCCTCTAGTTCCAAGCCCCAGGGACAGGAACATCTTCCACTAGACCAGGTTGTGCAAAGCCCCATCCAACCTGTCTTTGAACGCTTCAAGAAGACATCCACAACCTTTCTGAGCAATCTGTTCCAGTGCCTCATCACCCTCACAATGAATAATTTCTTCCTAGTATCTAATCTGAATCTACCCTCTTTCAGTTTAAAGCCACTACATCCTGTCCTCTCACTACACACCTTTATAAAAGGTCCCTCTCCAGCCTGCTTGTAGGACCCTCTTATGTACTAGAATACTTCTGAGGTCTCCTCAGAGTCTTCTCTTCTGAAGGCTGAACTACTCCAATTTGTTCTCCCAGGAAAGATGCTCAGTCCTCTGATCATCTTTGTGGCCGTCCTCTGGATTCATCTCAACAGTTCCTTGTACTCCTTATGCTGGGAGCCTCACAGCTGGACACAGTACTCCACAGGGAGTCTCACAAGAGTGGATTAGAGGGGGAGAATTACATTCCACAATCTGTTGGTCACACTTCTTTTGTTACATCCCATCTTACAGCTGGCTTTCTGGGTTGTAAGCACACATTGCCAGCTGATGTTGAGCTTCCTGTCAACCAACACCCCCAAGTCCCTCTCCTCAGGTCTGCTGTCAATCTATTCTCCCTCTACTACATGTGTAGTCTCTTCTTCAAAAACCTTATGCTTCTAGAATTTCACAAACCCCTAACATTTGTGTTGACTACAGGATGGTGACAAACAGTTGCAATCTGTTTAAGCAAGAGGTTTAAAACAGTTCCCTTGACTGGAGTCAAGAATTTTCACATGCCACTGCTGATGGGGAATAGACTGTACAGTGTGTATATATACATACTGTTGGCAAGGTACTTAAATGCTAAAAATGTTTATGTGAAGGTAATGAAGGCTTTGTGTTGCATAGTTGAATAGCTTTAGCTGTCAATTTCTAGATCAACTCCTATCTGAGAAAGCGCATAAGCTTTATTGTGCCTTGGTTCCCATGTAATCACTGTGCTGCTAGTACTGGTTTTATTCACTCCTACATGTATTTAAATATTGTTTTAAATACTGTTGTAGTAATTCTCTTTTCTTAAGGGGAAGGAAGCATTAATCAGCCAGTGCATATAGTACTTACATTAATATCCAGACAATGCAGTGATTTAGAATTCTTTACACATTTTCACAGGTTTTTCATTATATTTCCTAGTGTCTTGAGGATGCCTTTCCTCATGACACTTTAACATAAACCTTTGCAAAATGAATAGCTTTCATTATGAAATCAATGATGTTCCCTCTAAACTTCAGGGGCAATGTCAAAGAAAAGCTACTTTAATAGCTAATGCTGAGCAGGGTTTTTTTGACCAAACTCTACTTAGATGTCACAGCAATACAGTCATCACCTTCCTCAGTACTTCTGCCCTCCCTTGTCACTGTGGTTCTCTTTTCAAGAAAGTGATTGTCAACCATGTCTTTTTCTGTTCTTATGTCTTTACTCTGTTTTCTGTTTGAATTCAACCTTAAAAATACCCTTTTCAGCAGAAATGGTCTAAAGGTTACACTTGTGACTCTGCCTAGCTGGAATCCCTGACCACTGCCTTTCCTAAAGCATAATTACAAGGATGAATTTTAATTCTGAATCACAAAAAGTAATTATAAGACTTTGATGTATGAATCTCTTTTTCTTTTCTATTATTTGATTTTGAGGAAGATCTTCTATGCAGACACAGAATACTGCCTGTGACCAGACCAGTCTGCATTATACTCTTCTGAGTACTGTCTTAGGTTAGACATTTTAGTTCGAAGTAGGGTCCATAATGGCATTTTTAAGAAGCCAAACCCATTGTGTTTGCCAGGACTAGCCCCAGGGGTGTTTTCTCTTTGCACTGGTTGGGTCTAGATGTGGGCATACTGGTCAGTTTGATCCTGGCTAACTTTGATCTCTTAAACAGAGAGTCATGAACTTCTGGGGCCCAGAGGAAACAGTTGGACAGCAGTCTTCCCAGGATGCTTTTTTGGCTGTGCACATGTAAGTTCCTCCAAGTTCTGTTCAAGATTAAATTAAGCACATTCATTGTTTCTCAAAGTGAACCTTTGTTATGTGTTTATGTACACTAGCAGGAGAAGTAATGTGAACTAATAGGTTTGGTAAAAGGCTTACAAAATTGAAGTATCACAGTATCACTAAGGTTGGAAGAGACCTCAAAGATCATCGAGTCCAACCTGTCACCCCAGACCTCATGACTAGACCATGGCACCAAGTGCCACATCCAATCCCCTCTTGAACACTTCCAGGGATGGTGACTCCACCTCCTCCCTGGGCAGCCCATTCCAATGGTGAACAACTCTCTCAGTGAAGAACTTTCTCCTCACCTCGAGCCTAAACTTCCCCTGGCTCAGCTTGAGACTGTGTCCCCTTGCTCTGGTGCTGGTTGCTAGAGAGAAGAGACCAACCCCTTCCTAGCTACAACCACCTTTCAGGTAGTTGTAGAGAGCAATGAGGTCACCCCTGAGCCTCCTCTTCTCCAGGCTAAACAATCCCAGCTCCCTCATCCTCATAGGGCTTGTGCTCAAGGCCTCTCCCCAGCCTTGTTGCCCTTCTCTGGACACGTTCAAGTGTCTCGATTTCCTCCCTAAACTGAGGGGCCCAGAACTGGGCACAGTACTCAAGGTGTGGCCTAACCAATGCTGTTTCATTACATGCAGATAGAGTGTGTCTTCCACTTTTCAAGGTCTTACCGGGTGCAGAAATGCATCAGCCTGCCTCTGTCTCATAGAGAGCCACAGTTTCTTCCACTCTCATTTTTAAAGGTATCACACTAAGCTCTGGTTCACAGGAAAATGCAAAAGAAAGTTTTCAGTGTCTTGATAGTCTCTCAATTAAAAATAGTCTAATATATATAATTTTTTTATTATTTTTTTTTTTTAGTACAGAGAGAGACATCTGAGTCACTAATTTGTTTGCCCTCTTTGAGTCTGTTGAAACGTGAAAAAGATGAGTTAGCAGCCCCTGGCAGTGGGGGCTATAATGGAGATGCTGACAGACTTATTTATAGTGTGGCCATGCTACCAGGCATTACAATTACATTTCACTCAGGGAATTTTGACTTCTTAAGTAACAGCTGCAGTTAAACAGCTCTTCAAAGCTCATCTTAGCAGTGTACATGTTTAGATGATTGAATTTTTGTCATAACCAGGTACCATACCAGTGGTTCTCCTGATGTTCTTTTTTACTTCAAAGGCATACAATTGTCTTATCTCATTCCCTGCCTTAATTACTTTAAATGTACTGACAAGCACAACCGACCAATTAATGGTACTTTTTCTCATCTTAACTCATTTGTTATCCATGATGCTCTTCCATGTTGTAATTACTTTTCAATTTTTCATGACTCAAAATAGGAGATGTACATAATGAATACAAATAACAAATTGATTAAATGTAACATGCTTTGTAGCACCAGTGAGACTGTCATTTGTTATTAATGAGAGAGATTTGTCAGGTTCTTGTGAAAAGGCTTGTGACGCACAGCAACCCCAACTTAATAGATGCAAGACAGTAGGCGACCTTCAGCTGTTTATTTGTCACACAACACAAATGAGAAGGTATGCATGCTTTTCAAGATAATTTCATACTCTGGTTTGGTGAGATCTTAACATTTTGGGACTCGACAGCAAAACAGGCAAGTCAGGTTAACTGGGAATATTCCAATAACTGGAGTATTCCCAGCAAGGCACCAAATATCAAAGCCAAATTTTGTAGGAGCCAAAATACTGATTTATTTTTTTTTTCTTCTTTTCCCCACAAAGATGAAACCAAACAAGGCCTTGGCCAGCAGCTCAGTAGTCAGGGAGCTCATGCAAGGAAAGCAGGAGCCTGCTGTTCAGATGTCTCTGCCAGATTTAACCATATAATCAAATATTTACCTTTTACATCATTACTGCATTGCCAGCCATCAGGCAACAGACCAGAGTTTTGTTCAATTGCTCCTCATCAAACTGCTTCATTTCACATGTGACGTATCCATTGACAGCTGGTCTTCCATGTACTGGAGGGAAATATTTGCTATTAGACTTGGTGGGTTTGATCTCTTCTATGCTAATGCCTGACAAGGTGTTTATTATTTGACAAGGTGTTTACTATTTGTGAATTGAGATGTTTTCTTCATTGTATTGCAGAGAAATAGCCAGGGAAGGCTCAAAAATGAAACCAGAAATGCAAGGAATTAATCCCTAACCTTAAGTGTTGAGCCTAAAAATCCAAACAACTGAATCCTGTTCCTTATCTGGTTTTGTTTGGTTTTTTCCCAGATAATACTTTAGTTCTTTGTGCATCTGCATTGCCTTTGCTGCATTAATTTCAAGAATACTTTGCACCAGGTGAAGGACTGCCTCTCAGTCAGTTTGTTCTAGCCACCAGCCATACTCAGTTAAAAACTACAAAAAGCAACTTTCCCTTTTACAAGTTTAATAATATAACTAAAGATTCAACTGTCATTTAATTCTTCCAGCTTCTGCTTCCATAAGTCAAGGCAGGGATTTTATGGGCATTTTTTAAACCAAAAAATTTGATCACAATGCCTTTGACTAAATAAAAATGTTGCACAGTTGTTATTCTCCTCACCTTGATATGTGTTTTTTTGGCATTTACTCTGAAATTAGAGCCTTTCATCTGCATAATGTATACACTGAGGACTCATAAGAAGTACTGCAATTGAAACTCAGCTGTCATCAAAAGTAGGCTGTGAACAATGGCTAAGAGTGAGGCAGGGAAATGGTGCTATGGATGTTATTTCCTAAATATTTTCTACGAAGCAGTTTCTACCAGTGGCTGAGGAAATTAAGGAAAAGTGACAAAGCAACAATCATTTCCAAGTAATAGTTCTTTTTTCCTTCCCCCCCCCCCCCCCCCATTATCTGTGCTGTCTGCCCTGAGATCTCCTCTATTGTTCAGATTTCAAAACATTTCCTCCTGCAATAGGCAAGCGAAAGACTTTCAGACTAGGCAAGAAGGAGCATTTGATTCCTGCAGTGCAGCTTGAGGCTGGAGCAGTGCTGCTGCTGGTAGTGAACAGCCCACTTGAGCATGTTCATTAATGGTGGATAATTTTGCTAGGCTCAGAATTCTGTTTGAATAAATATGTAAAAATGGGATAGAATTTTCAAATGATCAGTTGGACTTTCTCCATTCTGCTTATTTTCCTTTCCTGCCTCCCAGCCTCCCTGGAGGAGCAGGAGTGCTACTTTTTGTCTTTGGAAACACTTCTGGCTCATCAGCATAGTCCCTCTGCCTTGCTATTGACAGTGGTTATCTCAGCAGCTCCTGTCTTATCTCCAAAAGGGATACCATTATTAAACACGAGTCTTGGTCAGGATTTACACCTTTCCTCTAGAAATACAGGAATCTTGTGTCAGTTTCTGCCCATTCACAGAGTCATGTCAACTTGTCAGGAATTACCATTTGTTAAAAATGTAACAGAGCAAAACTGACAGTATTGGTTTCTTGGTGCTACAACAATATAAATATTTAATAATGACATGATGATACATTTTTATCAACACAGCTAGCACTCTGCACTTAAGCACAATGGGATAATAGTTCTCTTTATAACCATGCATCCTGTAAATTGCTTATGTAATAGGTGGATAGACCAAAGCTACAGTGAACAGTGCAAAAGAGGCAATGTCTTATGAGCAGAGTGGTAGAAAGCCCTAGTAATTTTCCCATAAAATACTGCTCTTTGTGGGCTCTGAAAGAAGTTCAGAATTGTGGACTCCTGAGCCAGAATTTCTGTTTATGTTTGCCCACATGCATTGTGTGTCAAAGCGTGTGCTGTGGAACTAAGATGTCATGTCCCCAGACCCCACAGAAATTTCAGATGCCTCTTTCAGATATATTACGAACAGATGAGTGACTGCTGTAGCTATGATTGTTAATAAATTCACCTTTCTTGATGAATCTGGATCAATTTTGAAGTCTTATGCTGTTAACACTTAAGTTCCATGCCTTGTTCCACTAACTGCTGTGGGAGACACTGTGGAGCAGGATATAGATTATTTATATTCAAGGATTCATAATCTCTAACAATTACAGGAGAAAGCAAAATATCAAGCTTTGTCATTCTTCTTTCATTTATTGACTTTTTTTTATGTATACAGGTATGTGGTTAGGGACAGTCTGACCTGAAGGAGAAACAATTAATTTTTTCCTTTTAAAAACATGCCTGTTTAATTTACCTATCAAATCTAATTTTCTCTAGTATTCTGAAGCATTTTGAGAATGTAAACATTTGAAACTGGATATAGAGAATAACTGGAAAACTGTTTAAAGATTGCTTTTTTTCACTCAGACCTTGACCCTGTATCTGAATTGATGTAAGTAACAAAAGCAAGCCACCAATGTTTAACAGTCTGATCAAAAGAACTGATTCTTCACTGCTCATATTTTCACTTTTGCTCAGTAACTCCTGACACCACACAGGCTGATAGTTCAAGGTAAGTTAGAGAAGAGTTACTTATTTATCCAATTACTTATTACCCAATTTATCCAGTTCTTCTCTACACCTAGGGCCTGAAAAATCTGCGTCCCTCTGTAAAGTGGTGGTGAACACTGGGCAGCGTGCAGCAAGGACAGAACTGTTCTCAGTCCTGTGCATGGTGATACTAGCCTGATTCAACATGAAAAAGGAGATGGCACAGTATATAGGTAGGTTGATACACATCATACTAGACTTGCTCTCTCTGAGCTACATCAAAATATGAGGCCTGCAGGCTGAGTCTTAAGCTAGCGATACTTCTAATATATGTGAAAGTGTAAAAGGATTCTTTCTCTGCCTTTCTTCTCAACTTGCAGAAATATTCTAATTAGTTGTTTCAGGTGGGAGAAGGAGGATAATAAATTTGGAGTAAGGGAAATGTGTGACTGTTGACTTTGCAGTAGCTCTGTCAAAAAAATGTATTCTACTTTTTATATCCACCATTTGGAAAGCAAAGCCCCTTTTAAAATGCTCCAGAACTCATGTCCTTTCTAATTGCCTGGAATTCATGGTGGCTGTGTGAGAAAGCCATAAACATATACAATCATAAAAATGCATTTAGACAACCCAAACAGAATCAGTGCCATATTATTTTAGTTTATTATTCCTAGTGGAGTACAGACAGGTCTTCCTACTTTGATATTTATTTATACCAAGGAACTACAAGAACATAAATGTCACTCTTGGGATAATCCTAATGCTGGGGCTGAACAGAATACACGTTGCATCTGTCTCATTTGCAGTAAAATGAAGGAGTGTTTAGGTGTAATCCTGCTAATGAAGGACAAAGTTGAAGGTCAAATGTAGTCTTTAGAATGCATGTGTCACCATCAAACTGAGAGAACTGTAGTTCTGCATTAAAAAGTTTTCTTCAAATATCAAATGGGGAAAAGGAAAATGTAGCTCTTTGGTTTTATTATTCTTTTTTCTTTGAAGCCTCTCAAGGATTCTGTTCAAGACTTTAGTGCCCATATGAAAAATTAATGATGGCGTTTTGCTAGACAGAGAGACTTCTTATTTTGCACATGATTAACAAAGAAAACTCAATGCTGAAGTAAGATACACAGCAGGGGGTAGTTCTCTCAGAGGCCAGCTCACAGCTTCACTCCAAAACATTTATTGACATGGGAAAGTACCCACTTTTATCCAAAGACAGTTAAACAGATAGGATATGTGCAGGGCTGCACATACCGAATAACAAGGAACAGATTCTCAACAAAGGAAAATGTCAACCAAAATCAACAAACAGTCTAGCAGCAGGCTGACCCTGTGCCGTGCCTGTGGGCTGTTTGAGTCTACTGCAGAGCCAAGTGTAATGTTAGTCTTTTGCTAGTTATTGTCGGGAAGCATATTATCAGCTGAAAGGCTGGAGGGTGACTTTAGACAGTCTGCCTGTAGCAGAAGAAAACCCAAGGACATGTAGGCAGTATATAACGTATGCAAACCAGATCTGCACTCTGCTTACATCCACATTTTGAGTTGATGTTCCTCACCTACAAAGACCTCATTTTGGAGGACCCGGGTACTTTCCTACAGGTCTTTTACGGCATGTGAAATCACAGAGTAAACTCACAGGAGCTTTTCCAGCTGGAAGCATCCTAGTTTAAACCCATTGTTCTTGTGTACATAATTCATTTTTAAAACCTCCTTGATTTGGTCTAGCTCACCAACTCTGTGCATTTTCTGCAATTCAGAAGAGCTATCTGCTACCCACACATTCAAAAGGAAAATCACCCCCAAAAGACATAAATTTTACGTGCTATGAAGGAAGTGCAGTGAGTTTTACTTATTCTAAACTTAAGAAAAAACAAACATCTGTTAATAGTGTGTGTATATCATTTATTCCCAAGTACAAGAGGCTTTTATAAATCTGTACACTAAAAGTAACTCAGTGGGGTTATAGATCTCAGGTCAGACTCAGGGTTTCAGGTGTCAAACAAGAATGAAGTAGATGATCCTGGATGAACTGGACCAGAAAGTTTTCTTTCCTTTTCTTGTTATACTGGTAAATGGAAAATGATGCCTCCCCCAAATACTGCCATTATGAACCACAAGCTCTACTTGTTTGTAGGTTCATCAAGGAATGTTAATTTTGAAACTACTGTGCAAAAGTATACACGAAAGGTGCATAATTAGTCTCAAAATAATTCTCCCATGTGGAAACTTGATTTCCTTAAAACTCCATTCTGATAGACAGCAAGGATGAAGGTTTCCCATGCCATCTGGAGTGCCTCTTACTTTAGAGGAAGGAAAATCAGGGTAACATTAAAGCTGATGCGAATTGGCCTTTTGCAAGAGGGGGCAAAAGGGGTTTATAAGTAAACATTTCTAAATGACAAGGAGCCAGTTATAGAATCAAGGAATCATAGAGTTGTTTCACTTGGAAAAGACCTCAAAGACCATTAAGTCCAACTGTCAACCTAGCACCACCATGGACATTATACTATGTGACAAAATGCCATGTCTACACAATTTTTGAACACCTCCAGGGACAGCAACTCCATCTCCCTGGGAAGCCTATTCCAATGCTTGACCACTCTTTCAGTAAAGAAATGTTTCCTAATATCTGATCTAAACCTCCCCTAGTGCAACTTGAGGCCATTTCCTCTTGTTCTATCACATCATAATAGGGAGAAGAGACCCATGCCCACCTCACGACAACCACCTTTCAGGTAGTTGTAGAGAACAATGAGGTCTCTCCTCAGTTCTCCTCTCCAGACTAAACAGTTCCTGTTCCTTCAGCTACTCCTCCTAAGGCTTGTTCTCCAGACTTTTCCTCATCTTCTGTTGCCATCCTTGAGACAAGCTCCAGCACCTCTGTATCCTTCTTGGAGTGAGAGGCCCAAAACTGAACACAGTATTCCAGGCACAGCCTCACCAGCGCTGAGTACAGTGCTGAGTACAGTGCTGACTTATGCTGGATACAGACAAAGAGGTTAGAAAAAAAGGCATCACCTGATAAACAGCACTTAAGAGCTTTCCTGAAAGGCTTCATCTTTGGTCTGATTTGGTTTGTTTGTTTCAGCAATTCTCTTGAAGTTATCTACAGTGGTGGCACAGAATGTAGCAACTAGTGTACAATTAGAGAGGCAGGTTGGCACAATGATTGAACTGGCTAACTGCCATTTGCACAGCAATTACTTTCTTTTTTCTTGTGGATTTTTAGATCAGATCCCGGCAGGACCAGATTGAGTGGGGTTTTTTATATTGTTATTATGAATGTTTTGATATTGCAGTAATGATTTTTTGATATTTGAAAATAAAGTCTTGAGAAGATAGCAGTGGAAGCCCCAGAGCAGCTTTCACAATCTATTGATTTTGGGATGGGTTTCTTTCTCGGTGAATTTGTTTGTCTTTGTTACCAAAGGTTGATTGTTTTTATAATTAATTTTGTGGAGATTTGTCTCACTGCTTTTGCCTACCACATGGTGCTGCTACATATGACAAATATACAAAAAGTGTGCTCACAATATCCTACAGAAAGCAGCACAGTACAAGTTAGATCCTTTATCACTAAGTTCAGCGAGAGCTTCAGGCCCTGTCTGAAAAGAGCTGGATGGTTGTGATACACAGAAATTATATTCCAGTCTGTAACTCAAAATTTAGATGGACAGTAGGTTTTAGGAATTAATATAATTTATATCCTAAATTGTAATCTCTCTAGAACAGGGAGAGTTTTGTATGTGTAGCCTGCAAAGCATCCTGTTTTGGCAGGGAAAGCAGAATTTGATGACAGAATTATGACTGCAGCTGTGAAGCACAGAACTAGAGACATGCTGGCGATGGAGAGGTGCCCTGTGCTCCTGGGAGCTTCCTACACATCGGAGCAGCCAGGTCTCACTGTTACACCCTTGACAGCCAAGAAGCCATTTCTGCCCTGGTTTGTTCAAACTTCGCTTTGTGCTAATGAGAGGCTGATCTTGGTCTGCTCACTGGCTGCTGCCAAGCAGATGGCACTGGTTGTGCTTTCCTTACCTTTGCTCAGCAAGAGCTCTAATTTGTGTTTTCTTCTGCTCTCCAATCTAAGCTGTCCATGAAGTCTCAAAGGCTTTTTTATTCTGACTGAGACTGACAGGCTCAAAAGTTCCTGTAAGGCAACATGAGAGAAAAACAAAGACAGACAGATAGACAGTAATGGCGTGACTCTCATTTCCTTAGGAAACCAAGCTACAAATGAAAATGTAACCTCAGACCCTTTGCTGAGGGCTTCTTTGCAAGCCAGGATAAGATATATATTTCTCAGATCTGAAAAGACATGTGGAGATTACTGTATTCTTGTGACTATATAAAAGGAGTTAAGAAAATTAATTGTGAATAGCTTTTGAGTTCTCTTAATTCACCATCATTATTACAATTATTAATAATATTTTATTTTTTTTTAAAGGGGAAAAAAAGTGCCATGGGAGAGTTAAAACCATAGAGGGATACCTGGAGGGATAGAATACAGAGGTGCTCCCCAAACTCTGCTTTCCACTCAAAGGACAGACTGAGGAGTGGATTGCTGTCAGGGACTGCACTGAGCTGCAACTACACAGGCAGGTAAAACCAACCAAGGAAGGAGGCTGGCGTCAGTGTCCCTTCCCTGGGTGAAGTGTGCACACAGCAGAGAGGCTTTTGATTTTTGTCTCATGTAATAGAAGGGAGATGAGACTTGTGGAGCAATTTCATGAGAAGAAAGCTGCATGTCCTCCCCAGGCTGTGCTCACCTACGTGCTGCAGTCACTCACAGCCTATTTGTAACCATTTATGTGGGTGTTCTGTATCTGCATGACTTCACTTTAAAGCTTTATTGAAGCTCTTCAGTCAATTCACTAGTGGCCTTGAGAGATTCTGTCACATGTGCTGGCAATTGTGTACTCGATGCATTTCCATACAACCCTTACATATTGAAAAAGTCATTTGGTCTGTTAGAACTTGTATGGAAAAATACAAATATTTCATAAGGACAAGTGGGCAGATTATTCCCAAGCTATTGATTCCACATTTTGGTCTGCTGAAAACCTGCTGCTAAATAGACCTCCCTACCGGAGAGACTGCGCAAAATGGCCATTACGGGGAGAGACTCGGGGGGGTTATTGATTGGAGATGTGAACACTAATCATGAAATAGCAAAGACTGAGCATGCTATTGAGACTACTGTTTGCATAAAAAAGTAACATTTCAGCATTGAGAAGCCAGATTTTTTCAGAACATCAACAGTAGCTATCCCAGATCGAGGTATATCCCTTGCCACATCCAGCAGGGCAGCCAGTTTTCCAGGCTTCTCATTTTCCTGCATCTAGAGGGGTGGGACAGCACACACATAATGTTGTCTGTAACAAGTAAGTTAGCAAATACATTCCCTACACTCAATAGATACTGAAAAGGAAACTATCTCCAGCAAAACTACAGGTATTTTCTTCTCTCTCAAGCATACTTGAACACATGATCGGTTTTGGATTTTGAAATGGCTAATTGATTTTATATTTGTTTCTTGTCATCGGGAAGTTAATTAATTTTGATCAATTCTTGTAATCAAATTATTGTAAACTTTTTTCCTCCTGACATGCTGATTTTGTCAGCTTCAAGTATTCACAACTCAAAAATGAGGAGGCCCTTAAAATTTTGAGCAACTTTAGACTGTTAGGCAGTTTACTCTTTCACAACAGTATTTGCTTCTTTCCCCATTTATCTTTCGGGGGATTTTTGTTTATTTTTGTTTGGTTTGTTTTATTTTGTATTAGTACAGCTCATCAAAGATAGAGACTGAAAAGCTGGAGAGAAACTTTCTACACATTTTTGTAAACAAAGGCCAGATTTTATTTAGCTCCAAGCTTTGTGACTTTCAGAAAATGCGCATGAAAGTAAAACATTCATTATCAGACTAAGCAAAACTCTGTAAGCTGTAAATGTTTGCCACAGAATTTACCTGAATGAGATACTTTGTGATTTCCACATATGCCCTTATTTTAGCTTTGTCACGTAGCTTGTAGAGTCACTCACCCACATGTGCTTTCATTGAGTGTTGCACTTGGTGAACAGTGTATACAGCCAGAACCAAAATATGTTAGGAGAGACTCTCATAACATACACAGTATTTAGGTAACCAGCTGCCAGCATCTCTGCACAGCAGTCGTAGAATCATAGAATGCACTGAGTTAGAAGGGACCTTTAAAGGTGATCTACTCCAACCCCCTTGCAGTAAACAGGGACATCCCCAACTAGATCAGGCTGCTCAGAGCCCCATGAAGCCTGACCTCGAATGTCTCCAGGGATGGAACCCCCACCACCTCCCTGGACAAACTGTTCCAGTGTCTCACCACTCTCATAGTAAAGAACTTCTTCCTAATGTCCAATCTAAATCTCATCTCTAGTTTAAAAGCGTAGTCTCTTGCCCTATTGCTACAGGCTTTTGTAAACAGTCCCTCCCCAGCTTTCTTGTAGACCCCCTTCAGGTACTGGAAAGCTGCTACAAGATTGCCCCAGAGCCTTCTTCAGGCTGGACAACCCCAACTCTCAGCCTGTCTTCCCAGGAGAGATGCTCCATTTTTGTGGCCCTCCTCTGGACCTTCTCCATCAGGTTCATGTCCTTCCCATGTTGAGGGCCCCAGAGCAGAGTACTCCAGGTGAGGTCTCACCAGAGCAGTTAGAATAGCAGTTTCACCTCTTGATCTCCTGGCCATGCTGCTTTTGATGCAGACCAGGATGCAGTCTACAGTTGTTCTGAGTGCTCTTAGGAACTTGCAGTCCAGTCTCTCAGTTATCCCTTTCCCTACCTTTGCTGCAGTCCTGTTTCTTTTGGAACTCTGGTTCAGGGGTGTAGGCCTGGCTCACAAGCCCCCAAAATCTGTGAACAGTAGTCACTGGGCTCTGAACTGGTCAAAAGCATGTCACAGGCAGGGGAAAGTAAGTCAGAGAAAGCAGTAGTTGGAGGATGGTTGCTCATTATATGTCATGTGTGGTCAGGCTTGGAGAAGGACCATGAACAAGTGAGTTTTTTGTGCATCTTCTCACGCACTTACTAATCCTCTGCTTTGTGAGCAGACCCCCACTGGAAGCCCTAACAGTCCTCTACAGGGAACTGTAAGCTATTTGTAGAGAGCAGGCAGTTACATAGCTCTGAATGGTCTTGGATGGCTTATGCCCATGTATTTCATCTGTCTTGTGGAATGTCTCCCTTGTTTCATGACTCTTTGGCCACACCAGCCAACACCTTATGAATATCAGAGTCTAGGATTTAGAAAATAGGTACCCAGTCTGAGCTGGGTACGTAGACCTCAAAATAAAACATTCACTACCTTTTCAGAAGCATCTAAAAGTAAGGTTTGTGCTAGGGTTACAATCTAATCCGTATTTCCATGAATAGGTAGATGCAGACTGCACCAATCAGTGTAGAACACAGAATGGCTGAAGGTTCCTATGCTCCTGTACACAAACATCAGAAGCAACCAGTTCTGCATGAATGTGTGAAGACAGTGCACATTGCACAGCTCCTGAAGTGCAGTACGATTTTATTTCTTAAGGTAGAACTCAGAATGAGCTCTTCTACCTCAGATGAAACTCCCCCTGATTGTATGTTGTACCTAGTGCTTGCAGTTCTCAGTTCATCACAGAAAGGATTCAACAGGGTATCTCAAGCATGCATAGCTTCATGAAGTACTTTACCAAATAGGGTCCTGAAAGACATCAGTCCCTTAAATGACAGTTTGGCCTGCTGAGGGAGCAGTGGATTCACTCCACATCTGATGAGAAGATTCAAATTGTCAGTTCAGTGGGAGGATCCTTCTGTTGTAGGGATGAAAAGCTTATAGGACCTCACTTGTGCTCAGTGGTCTTGTAATTAAATGTTCTACACTTGATGAGCATTGCCTTGCAAGCCTCCAGGCTAATTTACATGTTACTACCAAAATGTCGTATTTCAGTTTGCTTGTAAAAATACTGTGCAGGCATCATTGCATGTCACTGCAAATGGTTTGCATCAATGATGCTTGGGTGAGTGACTCTCAAAATTACTAAAAGCTGCACATAATAACTGCTAAAGAGCGCCATACAGAACCACCAATGCTTTCTCTACAATAGCTATTTTATGGCTAAGATGGCTTTCCTGATGTGACTGACAATGCTAGGATAACAAACAAGCAGCCTGCCAGCAACTAAGAATAGCTTTTTTTTTCTGAAACAAAGTAGTTTGATTCAATTATCATATTAAATGTATGATTAAAGTGTATGTCACTTTTCCAAGAGTTGCCCATAATTCAAAACAGTAAGACAGGGTGGGAGGATGGAAAGAGTATTGAATGTAGATAGGAGCTAGCTGTAAGAACAATGATAAGTATGATGCCAATATAAGGGATTTACTGGGACATTTAAATGCTTTATGTTCTAACAGTTGCTTGCAGTTATTTGGGCCACATGACTCATGCCACTGTTTACACAATCAATGAGTGAAAAGAGAAGCAACTTCTCAACACTCCAGGATCCATTTAGCACATCAGCTTTATCAGTTTCTTGCTCTGAAGAGGTCATCCCACAAGTAAGAGTTCAGTGCAGGCATATCAGATGGACTGAACTGCCATTTCTTCCAATTCACTATTTCTTTAATACTTCTTTGACTGACTTCAAAGGACTGCTAAAGCACTGCAGCCATTTACTGGAATATATTAACAATAACAAATTAGAATTTCATTCACTGAATTCCAGTGCTCAGAAGAATAAACAACCTTGTGCAGATGTAGAAGAAACACAAAGAAATATTAGATGACTTACCTACAGTCTGCAGCAAGTGAGTGAAAGAATCAGAAACAGAACCTCTGGCCTCTGGCCCTTCTTCCAAATCATCTCTCCTGTGTTTGTGCCACAGTGAAATGATTTTGCATATGTCCTGTCTAGGAAATATGAAAAATATATGCAATATGCAAAGCAGCCAGTTGGACTGCCTTTTGGAATATATCATCATTTATGAAAGGTGCATCTTGAAGCCTAAACAGATTGTGTGCAATTAATTGTAAACTGTCAAAGAGACTAGAGCACTTTACTGCCAATGCTTAGGGAAGTGAGGTGAGTTTCTGCAGATAAAGGAAAGGCAACCTGCAAATGCAATGCCAACAAAATTTGTACACTCTAGCCTTTCAGGATTTTGCTGACCCTGTCAGAAAATGGTGTAATGCAGAGTCATTGAATGCAGCTAAGCTTCTCCACAGGTAAATATTTTATGTAATCCAAATTCCTTGAAAAAATCTGAAAGAAGAAAAAAAAGTCATCAAGTGAAAAAAGAAAAACATGTGTTTTATTATAATCTTGGTAAACACACCAGCATTTTTGTACATGAAAGATGTGCATAGTGATGGTGGTGAAGTGTGGGTTATTGCAAATACACGGGACTGCAAACAAAGCAGTCCTGATTCTGACCCTCAAATGATCTTTGTTATAAATATGCTCATCCTGGTGGCTGGCTAATACCTGACTTGATTCCCTATCTGGTGCTGTCCAGCTCCCTTTGTACTACTGCTGTTACCATCCTAGATCTCATTGTTCTCCTCCATAATATTCCATAAATACAGTACATTTGGTGCCTCTGCTGAGCCAGTCACAGACTTGGTCTCAGCTTCAAAAGAAAAATTATGATGCCTGTCTTTCTAGGCTTGAACCCCTCTGGTGAACAGCATCACAAATGTAATACAAACCTTTGGTAATTACTGAAGCAGCAGTTTGTCACAAGCTGCTGGCAGCACTGATGGCCAATCTGCTTGTGGGTATAGTAAGAGGAAGGAATGTGTAAGAAAATACGGTATTTGTGATAGGCTTCACTTGGGTATTTTTTTTCAGAATGTACATGTGGAGGCAGTGTAGAACCAGGCTGTACATCATCACCATCACCAGTTCTTTCCACCTCTCTGGTATTTAATATATATGCAAAAATTACTACAGTGTAAATGACAGTTTGGCCCAAGTAGTAGCCACCACTACATGAAGCACAATTAATTTCTCCTCCGAAGTTCACATACACCAGCAGTTTCCTGGAGAAGAGCAGAACTACCTACATATCCCAGTCACCCTCTGCAGGAGGGAGAGCAGCACCAGCCCTGTGATGCTCAGTAAATAATGAAAAAAAAATTATATCCTTTCCACTCCCCTGAGCCTTCCAGCAGCAGGCCCAGAGCTTACAGCAACACACAGACACGTCCCCATGTTTTGTGAGCCTGAAAACAAAGAAGTCTAAAATCCTGCTCTTCAGTCAGTTCTCTTTAGCGTTTTCCTTATCTTGTGGTACAAATGTAATTCTGGAAACTACATAAAACATCTGGATCCAGAGATGATGAGGTAAATTAAAGGATGAGAGAAGATGGAAGGAAAAATGGACTCTCAGCCTGATAGACTTTGGATGGAACTTTACAAAGAATCATCACTCCAAAGGCTGCAGTTGCAGGCAGGACCTGCCCACACAGAGGAAACACAGGGCAAAATCAGAACTCTGCAACTGAACCAAGCCAAATTACCTATGACACTTTCTTCTATGGCTAAATAATACTGAAACAATCTTACTCCAATTAGCGAATTGAAGACTTTTTTTTTTCCAATGAGATATATTCTCTCCACCCCAAATTAAGGTATTTTACTGCTTTTCAGGTGGTGTGTTTTGGTGGGTTTTTTAGACTAGATTGCACTTGACTACGAGACAGAAGGCTTCCTTCAGAATTTTTTGCTGAGTTTATGACACAAACAGGTATGCTTCTCTTGCCTTTATTAACTCGAACTTACAAAATCTGTCTCCACATCTCCTTGTTTGTTATTTTGTTTGTTGCACTGCTGGAGACTGCTCATGTTGCACCAGAAAAGGCTCTCTAGTCTGCAGCTATCATATTTTACCTCATGTCACTCAAGCAATCTGCCTAGCAGCTTGCCTCTGCTGAGGCTGGAGCAGAGCTGCTGGAGCCCGCTGGTCCCTGCCTGGGGCCTGGCAAGCTGGGCACCCGCTCAGGCCCCTGGGAGCTCTGGGTGCTGATATCAGCTAGGCTCCCCGGTGCTGCCAGGGGCCAAGCAAGATTCTGCCTGAATGAGTACTGGAGGATATAGCTCTTGTTCAGAACCACAAGCAACATCTTTAAAATACTCAAGAGTATTTAGAAGACAGAAACTGGCTGTATCACAATTTTGGAAGCAATATACGAGCAATGGGCATAATGACCTCCACCTCTCTGAACAGCTACCCCCAAACATGACAAGCACTCTGAACAGTCCAGCTTTAACCCTTGACTGTGTTCATTAGAGTTATTTTGATATACTGTGAAGAATGCAAGAGATCACTGTACATAAAAAGCAGAGTTCAATAAGCAGCATGGAACAGTGTTCGTATGCTTACAGGTTTACCCTACAGTTACTAGGCTAGTGGCTACCAGCTGAGAGTCATGAGAATTTGGTTGGTGCTCAGGGTTTTGCTCTCTCTTTCCCTTCTCTCTGCCACTGGAGTAATCTGAAATCATAATTTTCAAATGAAATGTGTTATTTTATGTGTAGTTGCCAATGTCTTTAAGAGCATAACCCTGTTCCTCTTCCCACTACCTCTGCAGGTGCTCCTGAAAAGTGATGAGACCTCCACTGCCTACGCCTACTGCCAGCATGGCTCCACAGCTTCCCAGCTCTATCGATATCCCAGTGCCTGCTGATCAACACTGATGCTATCCTGAGATTCTAACATGTGATGCTTTTAAGTCACAAAGATTTTGAAGAGTAAAATAGGGATGGAGAATAGGAAGAGCCTGTTGTTTTCTTTGAGGGGCCTGTCTGCCCCTCACAACAGGCTTGTGGTGCAGTGTGCCCTTCTCTTCCCTGCAAAGGCTCTACACCTTTTAGAAAAGGCTTCCAGGAGGATACTGATGGCACTAAAATCCCACAGTCTGCTTGGTTTTTACCAGCCCTACTTGAATGGCCTGCAAGAACAGAGAGGAATATTTTCCCTGCTCTCTGGAGTAAAGTCCTCCATTACCATGTCACAAAAGAAAACAGGCTGCTTGGTAGCTAAGGAAAACTGCTGACTTTAAACCTGAGGTAAGACTCTATCATTTACACTAATGAGCTCACTGGTGGGGAATTTGTAAAATTTTATGATAAAAAATAGCTGCAGTCAAGTGTTTGATGGAATTTACTATTTTACTTTTTTTTTGCTGAAAATACACATAACTAGTAATCATTTTCCTATCCAAACCTAGAGAGAAATAAATGCAGTGAAACTGCCCAAATTCAAAGACCTTGTAAGTAATACATTATTTTAAGGATTTATTCTTTAACCACGAGTTAGTCTAAATTCTGCTGGGAAGGCTATAGCTACCTCTAACTGAATGATAAATTAGTTAGAAGGAGGAGCCCTTAATGAAATACTAATATCAGATTTTAATTGCCGGTAACATACAGTTACAATCTAACCCTCCAGATCTGATAGTCAGCATTGTCCTGTCAGATTTTGATTTCTGATGGAAGCATGCCTTGGGATGCACCCTGGGATTGCCCTGTAACAGTTATGGGTATGACATGTTCAGTATGCACAGTGAAAAGGGGGAGGTGTCTAATAGCCTCTGTTATCAGACATTGCCAAAGCAGTAAATGACTAGTGCTAAGGAAATCTTACAGCTACTGTAGATTGCAAGGACCTAGCCCATTCTGTTCAGAACCAGAATAAATTAGTCTGGCTGGAGAGTGTAACTCTGCTATAAAACTAGTAGAAATGGAAGCAAGCAAAGGGGTGAGAGTCAGCAGAGAGGAATAGAGCTGTCTCCAGCTGAAGGGATTGAAAACTTCCACATTTTGGTATCCGTGTGAGATTCCAGCATGTTTTCTCTCCTCTGTTTGGGTTTTGGTTTTGTTGTTTGTTTGGGTTTTGGCTGTTTTGTTTTTTTTTTTTTTTTGGTTGCTTGTGTTTTTGCAGCCTAACTGCTCTGAGGTCTTTAACCTCTACAAAAGCTGCCCAGAAATGTAACACAAGTGCAGGGACTACACTGTGTATGACTACTCACTGCTGCATGCAGACAAGAAGTAAGTCTTTAAGAAATACTCCATGGAGTGGCTGGATCCCTGCAGCCTTGTTTTCTACCTAAGGGTAGCTGAGTTTTTGCAGTGCCATTCTCAGCCATCTTATCCTCCTAACAGCCGTGGTTTTGACTCATCACTTTGATATCAGTTTGGGAAGGAGTGCTGGGTTGTATGACAGGTGTTAATCCCAGGGCAGGAACAGCAGAACAGTAAGCAATGAACATGGGGACTTGGATGTGATTTTGCTGCTGCTGAAAAGAACAGACCAAAGGGAGAAAGCACACAGCAGCTAAGAGAAAAATGTACAAATACAAGGAGCAGCTGTTTTATAGGCTGTTATTCACGTATTTTCCAACTCCAAGCAAGCATTGGGAACATGGGGAAAAAAACAGACCAGGATCAGTATGAGAAACTAGAAAGTGGCTGAGAAGCTGGGCTTATATGTGAATGATCACAATTACTATCATCATTCAAGAGCACATTGCATTTTTCACAAGAATATTGTCCAATCCATGGCTCTTGTACTACTTTGATATGGCTCACATGAAATTTGAATTTTCTGGTACCTTAGTCTGTATTTACCTGTCTCCTTCCTGGCTAGCTTCCTTCCATCCTATGCCCATAACTTTGTACCTAATACAGAAGCAATGAAATATTGCTACTTTTCTTTGAGGATAGCAGCCACTAGAGGGAATGATGCACACAGAGAACCTCCCCTCAGCACCTCTGGTGCTTCCTGCTTAAGTAATTAAAAAAAAACCCACAAAAAAAAACAACAAACAAAAAAACCCCAACAAAACCCAATCAGAATTTCACCCAGCATCTGTAAGGTGGCTTGGTTTAGCTTTTCAGATAAAATATATTGAATGACATTGGTTTTGGTATTGCAGTTTCACTGTACATCCTGAAACTCAGCCAAAACTAAGGGCCAGGGAGAAAAAAAAGTTCTATACAGAAAGAGTGATTGCACATTGGAATGGGCTGCCTGGGGAGGTGGTGGAGTCACCATCACTGGAGGTTTTTAGGAGAAGACTTGACGGGGTACTTGGTGCTGTGGGTTAGTTGCTTGGGCAGAGTTGGATTGGTTGATGGGTTGGACGCGATGATCTTGAAGGTCTCTTCCAACCTGGTTTATTCTATGTATTCTATGTATTCTATGTATGTAAAAAATGGCTAAATTACACAGAGGAGATTGGATTACCTGTTCAAGCAGAGCTCTTAATTCTGAGTATAAATAGAATCCACAAATGTAAGAATACTGTGGTACAAAATAAAGCAAACTAACAGCCCCAAATAGGTCCTAATTATTAGGAGCTTCAGTTAACATTTGGACAGCTTTAGTCTTAATTCTTTTAAGTCTGAAGAGGCAGCATGACCAAGGTGGCCACATTTACAATTACAGCAAGCACACATGCTGTTCCAACCCATGCTGGCTTTAGCTGAGTGTTCTCTGGCAGCCTGGGTTGGGATTTTGCCCTGTTAAAATATAATTACCTATCTGAATGTTGACTAATTTCCAGTTTGAGTTATTTATTTGTAACAATGCACTTGTTTTGACAGAAGTCTATGATAAGAAAAACAAATCAAGCTCCTGACCTTGGCATCATTGCTCACTGAGGAATTTTTTGTACCTGAAAGAAAACCTGCTAATATCCCATCCAAGTAACAAATTAACTGACGTGTTATAATTAAATACAACAGCAAAGACCTAGCTGTAAAAGCAGACACCTCTTAAGGTAAGACTGAAATCCAATGTTAATTCTTTAAAAAAAGAAAAAAAATGAAAGCTTGACAGCACTATACCTACAGATGGACAATTATGGTTGTATAAACTAGGCTGTTTAATAGTTATCTCAAGGATTATGTTTTCAAGTATCCTGCCAAGGTAGACATTTTATATTCATTTACTGCTGCAATCCCCACTTTGGTCCCATTTGCCTGCAAATACCTGTATCTCATCAAAAATTCCTGCTTCTGAGGATTGCACAATTGCAGGCTGCAAAAGGTGAATTTTTATTTCAACATTTTATTACAATCTTTTTGAAAATACACAGGAAGGTACAGGGAGAACTCTTTTGGTTTATATTTTCTGGCCAGAAGCGAGAGCTTAAAGTAAAAATCAGAACTATTTTTTTCTGTAGGAATGAGTGCATGATTAATTTTAGGAAGAAAACTGGTTTCACCTGATCAAACAAAATTACAGAGCGTTTGTATATGAACACAGAGACTGTCACCTGGCAGTTATTCTCAGGTGCACACCTGGGAAAGCATATGCACTCTTTAGGTGTCCGTGCTACTTATGAAGCTTTACTTTCAGTGATGCCATCTTTCTCCTGCAACCACAAATGATCATTAGAGAATTCCCCTGGCCTGGTGGTGTTCTCCCCTGGCACCTGAACCAGCCTGTTTCTGCCTTTTCTCTGCTGTGTACAACCCGTGCTGGCAGGCATGTCTCTGTGGCCCTTCTTATTCTACAGGGTGCAGAATAGTTACAGATAATTTTGGCTGGATGGCACCTTAACGGTTCATCTGCTCCTGCTGTGCACTCTCTCACTAAACTCAGTCTGTTTTTTGAGGTACCTTAATTGCTTGCTGTGGAAGCTGAAGGTGACACCACAAGCAAATCACCATAAATACATGCAAACTTATCTTAGAACAGCAAATCAGATGGTTGTAGGTAGTGCACAGTACAGATCAGCAAGAGCTGTTTTGCTCTAAATCTCATTTTCTCACATCTTCACACTGTACAGAATCCCAACAGATGCTTGAGAAGACAAGTATCTTAAGTCTATATGGGCATGAATAAATTCCTGAATTGCTTTTTGCTGTTTATACTTCATAAACTAATATAGCAGTGCACAAACTGTATTTTCATAGAAGTTATCCAGTTATAGGCCAGATCTTGCTTTTTTTATTCAAGAAGGATTAAATCAAAAGGCAACTAGTCTGTGAAAAGGTGGTTTTATACACAGCTGGCTAAACTCTTTGACAAATTATTCTCTCAAAGGAAAAATAAAAGGTTTCCAGTACATTTCTCAGTACTTGTTTTCAGAGAAGTTTATGCTTGCCCCCCTTAGAGGCTTTCTTCATAAATGAAGCTGAAGTTAAATTCTACTGAGACTGAGTTTCTAAGGATGGATTTTCCTAAAACAGCATTAAGGCTCACTGGCAATATAAGTGCAGGGCAGGTAATATTGCTGCTGCTCATGATTTAAACTGCTTTGTGGCTAAACTCTATTTTGGTTTCAGTACCTCTGAGCTTTAAACTTGCTTCTGTAAGAAACAAAACCCCCTCCGTATTATTTGTTTTTTTTCTGAAACAAATTAAGCAGCCTTCTCATGGTCTGAACAGGATAGTAACCAGTCCTGGAGCAGGTCTTCAGAGACCTGTAACATTCCATTAAGCTTTCTTTACCTCCAGCTTATTTACAAGGGGGTTTTGTGTGTGTGTTGGGGTTTTTTTCTCATTAACCATGGGTGAAACATTAGGGGAGTTCTACAAAGTAATAGTCTGTGGTCAACCTGTCAACACCAAGGACATGGGTAGCTTCCATGCAATGGACAGTTCACAAATTTTCTCCATATCTGCTGAAGTATTTCTTAAATGTAAACATCAAACAAAGACAAATGTCTTAATTTCAGTCTAATATCTACAACTTAAATTGGAGTTTGTTAATACCTTGACACCATTCCCATTGTATCCGAATGACAATTTCTTTGTTGTATCCCAATGACATTGACTAACAAGGCAGGGTAATGTCATTCCTAGCCCTCTGTAAACATCTGGATTTGCAAATCTGCGCTTCTAGCTTGGGAGCTCCATGCCACACATCACTAATTGCACCACGTTCTCATGTATCAGTACCTACAGCCTCCTGCTGAGCATCTCCTCTTTGTTCTCAGTACTAGTCAGAGACTGTTGTCAATACAGAAAAAACCATAACTGCCTAGCACTGCGTGTGACATTTAATGAAGTAATGTCTAATTTGCATGGCTGGTGTTATTTTAATAATGACAGAATTGCAGAAGCTGGGTGCTACAGTGCCAGTCAAGTGTGCAACGCTGATAATCTGTGGCAACCATGGTGTCTGGCACAGGAAACTTCCCCTCGCCTGCCTGCACACCTCCTATGTGAGGAATAGGGTTTCTGGTAAAAACAACTTGTTCTTCTTTCCAGGCCCCGTCTGTTCTGTTCTTTATTTTAACTCTGTCCCTCAGAGCAGTGAGGGTGGCAGGGGAAGTGAAGCCAACCCTGCCTTCTCCCAGGGGAGTCAGAACAATCAAGGGCAACTTCCAGCTCAGAAGGGAAATCTGATTCAAATCAGGTTTCAAACGGATTCAAATCAGCAAGCTACAAAGTTCAACAGCACAAGAGAATTGACTTCTGTCATACACAAGGAATGTCTTAAAAGAGAACTATATGAATATTTTTACATAAAAAAGAACCACATATGTTGGAAGAAGCACTCAAAACATGCAAACGGGCAGAGCTGTGCTCCTTCCATTTCCTCCTGTCCTTTCAGCAATGCTTACAAGGATCCCAAATGCTCATTTTTGCCGATTTTCATTTCTGTTAGCCTTACTAGTACCCTTTAGAAATATTTTAGAAATATTAGTTTTATTTTTTAAAACTTTCTGATCCTGTTAAGAAGGTCAGCACTAATAATATATTATAAATCGTAAGCTTATGGAAGTAAAACTAGCACATCTAACAGGTTGTGGCTCCACCCACTCGCGTTTATCCAATTTTCTACTTCTCAGGAGAGGTCTGCTTTCTGTTTTGCTACCTCTCCAATCTCTTCCGGAACACTTTCCTTCCTGTATAATCATTTTGCCACCACGTTGGTTTCCAGAGTATTTCACTGCTGAATGTCTCCGGTAAAGTGCGGAGTGTCCGGCTCTTCCCCGCGTATGACGCCATTGGTTGGATGTCCCTCCCGTCCCCTCGGAGCCAGCCAGTCCCAACCCACCCGCAAACTGACACTTCGCAGACGCGGTTAACTTAGCTGCGCAGCAACATCAATCAAGTTTTATTTGTAGAAGATAGATCAATTTTCTGGGTAAAACCTTACGAACCACACAGTCGGAGGAGCACAGTAAAATAATTTAAAGCCTTTACCAAAGTTCATAATGATTTGCACTGGAACCCACTCTTGGATGCTGTTCACTTTCCCAGACAGGATGCCACAAACTCCACGTGAGGTTTGATCTCTGAATGTAAGTTTAATTTTGCAAACCGATCTGCCAGTTAGAAAATCACTTCCCAGTAGTTTGTTTCTAACGGTTCATTGGTAAATCTCTTTTTGCAATCCCATCCGGTTTTGCAATCCCATCCCATGGTGCTGTTTTTTTGACAGCACCATCCGGAATGAACATTGCTTAAATGCCCATCAGGACACAGCAATCTTTGTTCTTTACGTCGTACCAAGGGCCCTAAAAGCGGGCTCCCGGCTGGAGCCATCCGCGGGCACGAAGCACTGGCGGGACGGGCACCAAGGGGAGTGACCTGCCCTCACAACCGTGTGCTCTGACGGCCCGAAAAGTCTCAACTGTGCTCTCAGTTTCTTGCTCGGGAAGCGTTGCCGAAGGCGCTGCGTTTTGTACCTCGCCGGGATGCGAACGAGGCGGCTGAAGAAGGCAGTGGAGATGGGACAACCCCGTGAAGGGAGACCCTCTGCATCCCATCCCTCGGCGCGATCTCCGGCGGGGAGGGCGCGGGGGAGCGGACCTGCCCGCGGCTCGGAGCACACCCGGTGATGCTACTTCTGCTCGAACACAGCAGCAGGCCTTTGCTGCGCTGCAGCGCATCTCCTCTCAGCGTTCCTCGCCCAGGAGGAAAGCGGAGAGCCGCGGCCTCGTTCCGCCCCCTACGCCCATAGCCAGGCTGTGGCCGGCACCCCGGGCCTCGATCAGCTCCGCGGGGATTCTCCTGCCTCGAGCTCCCCGCCGCGCCCCGGAGCTCCTACCTGCGCGGTGCGGTGCTGCGCGGTACGGTGCTGCGCGGTGCGGCGCGGGCGGCTGCTGGGCACCTGCTCCCGCGCCGCCTAACAAAAGCCGCGGCGTCAGGTGGCAGGAGACGGACTGCGCGGCCATTGGCGGCGGCGGCGAGCGCCGGGCGCCGGTTGGGCCGCGCGCGACGTGGGCGGGCGCGGGGCGCTGACGCCAGCGCAGGGCCGGTGGGGAGGCGGGGCCCCGCCCCGCTCTGTCTTTGTGCTCGCCGGCAGCCCCGGCAGCGCCGCCGCCTCCTGCAGCCTTGTTCAGCTCCGCGCGGCGCGGCGGGCGGCTCCGCACCGCTCGGCTCCGCACCGCAGCGCTCCGCGCCACCCCGCCCCTCACCGCGCTACCCCGCCCCTTACCGCGCTATGTGTGCCGGCGCTCCCCTGCCTCCTCGCGGCCGCTTTCCACCCGGCGGGGCGCGCTTGGCCCCGCTCTGAGAGCAGCGGCGGGGCAAGGAGCGAGCGGAGCGGAGCAGGGACGTGCCGCCCGGCGCGGAGCGGCGCGGAGCAAAGGGAACGCGGCGCCATGTGGGGCTCGGGGCTGGCGCTGGGGCTTCTGCTGGGCGCGGCGTGGCTGGCGTGCGGGCAGAACGAGACAGAGCCCATCGTGCTGGAGGGGAAGTGCCTCGTGGTGTGCGACTCCAACCCCACCTCCGACCCCACCGGTACAGCGCTCGGCATCTCCGTGCGCTCCGGCAGCGCCAAGGTCGCCTTCTCCGCTATCCGCAGCACCAACCACGAACCCTCCGAGATGAGCAACCGCACCATGATCATCTACTTCGACCAGGTGCGAAGCGACGTCGGGGCTCCGGGCGCACCGCAGCGTCAGGACAGAAGTTGCCGGGGGAGGTGGTGGGGCCGGGCCGGGCTGGGGCTGCGCCGCCCCGCAGGGCCCTGCCCGCGGGAAGAGGAGGGCGCTGGGGGCCAGGCGCGGCCGCGGGCATCGGAGCTGGGTGGCGACGGCGGCCCCCACAGAGGTGCTGACGGTGCCCTTCCCTTCCAGGTACTAGTGAATATCGGCAGCAACTTCGACTCGGAGCGGAGCACTTTTATCGCGCCTAGGAAAGGGATTTACAGTTTCAATTTTCACGTGGTGAAAGTGTACAACAGGCAAACCATCCAGGTCAGGCACAAGCGCCGTCGCTTTGCTCCGCGGGCACCGTGGGAGGGAGCGGTTCGTGTCCGCGGCCCGGCGGGGACGGGAGCCCTGCGGGCGGCGGGGCGGGGGCAGGCCCACGAGCCGCTGCCGGGAGCGCATATCTCCGGGCACTTCCCCACCAGAGGGAGGGTCCCGAAGGGCCGCATAGCCCCACCAGGCCTCTGCCTGGCCCTTGCCCGCAGGAGTCGTCCAGGGACGGGAGGTGAGAGCCGTCGCCTCCCAACCTGCCCGGGACGCCGGGCTGTCCCGAGACGCGGAGCGCCGCGGAGATCATTCCAACACAGAGCCCGGGGGAACCGCGACCCCCAGTGGGCTCCTCATCCGCCCTTTGGTGGCAGAAAGTCTCACAGGGATTTGGTGTGCAGGGAGGTGCCAATGGCATGGATACGATAGTGAATATAGCGCTGAGGGCATGTATTCATGTACCCTGTCCGGGCCTTGTATATGTTGTTCAATGCATACACACCTCTACACAGCGATAATATATTACCATCCTGAAGCCAGGTAGCATAACCTAGACAAGAAATGTGTCTCTGTAGCAATGCACATTGCAGAGGTAAGTGTACAGCTATATAACACCGTTCTGGCATAAGCTGCTTCACACATCTGGATTGGGCAGGTAGTGTGTTATTAATGTTGGGTGCGCAGTCCTGGGATCATTAGTGTGAGCTGAGCCGAGCTTATTGACTCTGTTGTGGCATATTGTCTTTGCTGCCTAACAAAGGAGAACTACCTCTTGAATACACTTCAAACGCGCCGACTCCAGCGGCTGTGGCTCTGCTACTTGCTGTCTCTGAGGTTTCACATAAAGCCATCCTTCAATAAGTATGAGCAGACCTCTTTTCATTGCCTGAAAACACAGGCACCCTATTGAAATTCTTCAAAATAGGATCAATGTCCTGTTTTATATGCACTGAGTGTTTTGATGTGGTTGTCTGTCTAAAACAGCGGTGAAAAGCTTCTTCCTTCAGAGTACATGCCTTAGCTGGGTTTGGATTGATATTTCATTTTTATGGGGCTGGAGTTTCAGCTGTCAAAAGAAGCCCTCTCTTAACTAAGCATTTCACCTGCTAGGTGAGCCCTGGTGGTGTCCTTGTCTGACTTTAATTGACGGAGGGCTTTGTTTTATCTTGCTCTTTAGGTGAGTTTGATGCTAAATGGGTGGCCAGTGATTTCTGCCTTTGCAGGAGACCAAGATGTGACCCGAGAAGCTGCTAGCAATGGAGTCCTGATTCAGATGGAGAAAGGAGACAGAGCTTATCTAAAACTGGAGAGAGGAAACTTGATGGGAGGCTGGAAGTATTCAACATTCTCTGGATTTCTAGTGTTCCCGCTTTAAATATCTTTCATCCAAGAAAAAGGAGAGATCTCTCACAATTCCCAAGTCATAGCTGGGTTTAAAGAGTTGTGGATAGCAGACTTTTTACATTCAAATATTAAAGAAGCTAAATCCTGCTTAGGTTTGCATACATCTGCTTTGAAGAGTTACTACTTATTTTTGTTGCGTTGCAGCCAACAGGCAGGAGACCCTATAATTGATCAACCACCCATTTTTATTCTTCTCTCTTCTCCCACAAAATTAGTTCCCCTCTCTGTGTCACTGGTTCCCATTGTGCCATTGGTTCCCCATGGTTTCTGCCTCACAGTAGACTTTAGATTTTTTTCATTGTCTTCTACAGCATATTTTGTAGTTTTGTTTTTAAAACATGTTAATCTTGACTCTTTCTCCGAGTTTGACTTTAAAAAAAAGAGGAAAGTATTTTTGAAAACATGGATGCCATGATGTAAGGGAAAATGCAATTCTTGCTCTGTACTGGCTGGCAAAGGAAAAATTTCTACATGAAGAACTATTCACAGCCAAGGCTGACTAGAGTATTTCAATATTTCTATGTAATTCTGAGTGATTGTGACATTTAAGGCTGCTAAATGTTTTGATGCTTGTTTTGCTCTTGTACAATGTGGCCCAACTAAATGCCAGGAAGTATATTGAACTTTTACTATTACTCTGTAATATATGTGTGAATATTGAAAATTAATTTTTGCTTTAATTCAATAAAGTTTAAACGGGAATTTTATTTTTCTTAACCAGAAATAAGGTTCCTCAATCGAGGCAGGTGGGGGGAGGAGGCTTGGCGTGGTCCCGAGGCTGCGCCGGTGAGGCAGGGGATGCCCCGCAGCCGCGCAGCCCAGCGCAACTCCCGCTCTGCCTGCGAGCCCTGCGCAGGTCTCCGCGGCTCCGCAAAGCCCCGTGGGCAGAGCCGGCACCCAGGCGGATCCGTCGCTAGGAAGTTTCCCGACGACTTATCTCCGCTTGTTTATAGGATTTATCTGTATGATACTCTATACACCGGATCGCATTTTATACGGCCGTCTAAAAATACCTGACCATGTATACTTCGATGCCAGTATTATTTATTTGCTATTATTATTTTGTTTACCGCCTTTAAAAGATGTAAATGCTATAATTTTGCAGTATTCTAAAAGATTACTACTTTTATTAAAAGGTGCGTATGAGGATTTTGATTGTATCTAAACTTTAACGTGAAATAAACCGGTGAAACGTCCCCCGTGGGCTCTGTGCGTGCCGCGGCGCGGCGCCGGCTGCGGCGGGGTCGCGCCAGTCCCCAGCTCTAGGCAAGGAACGTCATGAGCTCCAAAGGACGGTTGATGGGAGCACAATAAGCAACGCTTTTCGCTTTATTCTCGGGTTCTACCCTGGAAACAGCCCGGCGTGGCGGCAGGGTATCCCTGACCGGGGCGGCCTTTGCGCGGCCCCGCCCGGCTGCGCCGCGCCTCGCCCCGCGGAGGGGAACGGGGCCGGCTCGGGCTCTGTGCAAGTCGGAGATGGCCGTTTCCAGACGGAGCACATCAGCCACGTGTCAGGACCTGCTCATCTGGCATTGCGGGGCCCGGAACGTCTTTACCTCCGCGGCTGCCGACTGGCTCATATCGTGATTCGCGCCTCGCAGCAGAGAAGGGCGCGGGCCGGCCCCCGCCAGCAGCTCACCGGGCGTTCATGGGGAGCCTCAGCACCTGCAGCCGCTCACCAGGAGCCGTACGAGCAAACAATTGAAATCTATGGAGAAGAGTTAATAACGGAAGGCACTCGGTTTGTTTTCACTTGGAGTTATAAGCTGCCCAAGACACCCCAAATACCGGATCCTCCGGCTGCGCGCTCCTCTCGATATGAGACACTTTATTACTTTCCCCTGAAGCCTTTAACCGCTCCCTGCCCGTTGCGCTGGCGAGGCCTGGCCCCGCGGCTCACGGCTGGCTGCGACACCGCGGCCCAGCGCCCCTCCGCCCGGGAACGCGCATCCAAAGCGACAGGTACTGGCAAGCTGAGTGGGGGCCTCCTGCCTCACATCACCGTGGCAAGGGGAAAAAACGAGCAAAGAAAAAGAAGGGAAAACAAAAATTACCATGTTGCAAGGGAAATGGCGATAGCTCTGTGCCCTCCCCCGCCCTGAGACCGGTCCGCGCAAGGAGCCATGAGGCGGCTCCCGCACGGGGCCGCCGCGGGGTGCCCCCGGTAGCGCCGCAGGTGTGGGGGCTGATGATGCTGATGCCTTTTTTCTATTTTTTTCCCCCCCCTCTCCCTTAACGCGAAGCAAATAAACCCGTTACCTTCCGCTGAAAGTTTTCCCCTGGTTGTGAGAGTCTCATTAATATTGTGCAGCTGGAAATTATATTACCCCTAATCGCAGCGAATCACTGCTTTGTGGCTATTACAATACGCCGATGTGGCTCTCAGGAAAAATCCCGGCTGCTTCGTGCCCTCGTAGGGAACTTTTCCGCACCGGGGGTTATCTAAGCCTATGCTCTGTCCGGGCAACGCTTCCCCCGGGCTCACCGAGAGGTTGCGACGCAGAGCAGCGAGGCGACCCGGAGAGGGTAAAGTGTTGCACTATTCTCGCTTCGGCGCTCGTTTACCCTGACGGGTCTCGGAACCCTTGTCGGGGTGCCCTGCAGGGGGGGAGCGGTTCAACCTCTGGCCCCGTTCACGCACAGGCTTCACGGTGGAGCGGACGAGTCGCACTGTTTTCCCGGTTCCGCCCGAAGCTTCCCTCGCTGCATTATCTGGAAGCGATAGAGGTTGTCCGAGGAGCCGGGTGGGGAGGGGGAGGGAGGGTAGCGGTGGTGTCCCAGCGGGTGATTTACGTCGGACGGCACCTATCTAAAACGATATCCCTGTCTCCACCTGACAGTCCTCTCAAGGAAAGGACTTTTCCCGGGTGGGAAGGCCGCGGTTCGGGTTGGAGAGCACGGCGGTCAGCTAGTGGGGAGTCATTGATACCGTACGCCCCCTCCCCCCGCGAATTCGGCTGCCCCTGGGCGAAGATGGGCGCCCCGAGGCCAGCACTGCCCCAACGAGGCGGACAGGACCGGGGCAGCCAGGCGCACTCGGATTTGCAGCCACCTTCAGGTCCTCTGAGTGCTTTTATGCCGTGTATAAGGCAGGGAAACGCAGAAGGAGCGTTTTGTCTCAGCAGGCGCCTTGCACGGCAGCGCAGGGAGCTCACCCGCAGCTGCTCTCCTGATGAAGGACGGGGCTGCACCTGACACAGGGGCGGGAAGGGTGGGGGCGCGAGGCTCACACCTGTGCAGGCGACGCCATTTTCCTCACGGCGCGCTGCTGGGCCTTGCTACTCGCAGTACCTCTGGCGCCTTGCAGGAGAATGTGCTGCGAGGGGGAGACCTGCCTGCGAGCGGCCGCCAGCGTGGTGCGGTTAAGTGCTCTGGGGCCAGCTGGGACAGGCTCACCCAGGTACTGAAGCAACTGCGTGGCCGTAGGCCGCCGCCACCATTTGGAGCGGCAGAGCCGGCCGCGGCCTTCGGGGTGATAGCGAGGTCCGGCTACGGGCACCACCGGCCCGGCTGTGTGGAGGTAGGTGCGGATAAGGGACCGGTGAGGCTGTGGCCTCGGCCTCCGCTTGCAGGCCTGGCACAGTATGAGGCTGCAGCCCGTAGGCTCCTGTCCAGCTCCCCACCATCGGGGCGTCCCTCGTGGGAAGGCTGCAGCCCTCCAGGGCTCCGGAGGCCTTGTCCTCAGCCCTTGCACCTGTGGTACCGCTGAGTGGGCTCCTGGGCCCGGTTCTCTGCTTCTCCCCGATGTGAGCAGCTACTGTGCTTCATCCAGATTTAATGTGTTTTTCAGTTGATGTAAGTAATGTCTGATTGAATTTATTGCTGATTAGCATTGAGCATCAGTTTACACAACAAGAAATTATGTTTCATTCAGTTCATTAGCATGACTAGTGTTTGGTTTATGAGCATATCACTAATGGTAATGACTGGAGTTGATTGATTTCTAATGTGAATATAATTACCCAGTGTAGGGGAATTAAAGGGAAAAAAATGCACAATTTTAATTGTTAGGTTTTTAAGGAGGGAGTGTAATGTGGGCGCGAGAGGGTGTAAAGGGAGAAAGAAACCAACTTGCTCCTGCACAAGCGTTGTGAATGTAAAGATTAATAACTACAGCAGAAAACAGCGAGTGCGGTCCAAAAGAAGAGAAGTCAAATTCTATTAACTCTGGGAATAGTTAATGCAGGCTTCACACTGCAAAACATCATTTCCCTTGTTTTATCCCCGTGGTACAGCTCGAAGCCCAGTAAGTTGGCTTGGAAGAGGCCGTTTCCGAGGAGCCAGGAGAGGCAGGGCTTCGTGCATGGCCGAGCAGCCGGCTCCTCCAGCTCTGCCGGCGGCTGCGCGGCGGCAGGCTCGGCTCGGAGACAGGACTGCTGCCGAGCGGAGGGGAGAGCTGCGCCTTCCTCCGGGGTCAGCGAAAGCAGCTCAGTCAGCTGCAGGATCTTGGACGGCAGCGGCAGTGCTGCCCGTGGCAGAGAGCGGCTTGCCTGCCCCGCTGCCCTGATCCTTTCTGGGAGGGGGGAGACGGGAGACTGGCAAGTGCTGGAGAGCCTTTGGCTGGCGCAGGGTTGAAGGGCTGCAACAGGTAAGAAGGAGCAGAGCAGGACTTCGTGGGCCAGGCACCAGGTGGGATTTCAGAGGCAGGGAGAGGAGGGCCACTCGGAAGTAGCATGTGTACTTAAAACTGTGCCTCATCAGTGCCTTGTGTTTCAGAGGGTGACCTCTGCAACTGTCTGGAAGTCCTTTCCACAAAACCCAGGTGTTTTGGGAGGGGAGTGATTGGAGCGTTTTGCAGAGGATCCTTCCAGTAGCATGTGCAAGGGGAGAGGGGGAAGGCTTGAGGCTCTGTGGGAACCACTGCAAATGTAGAAGTCCCAGGGAGGAGGGGCTCGCAGAGCTGGTTTCCTTGTCTCCTCTTGGTCAGGGTCAGTGAGGGAGGCGTGGTGTGTATACTCTGCCAAGAGGCCTCTCACGTTGGAAGAGGAGGGGCCTTGTGTTTTTACGGAGAGTGAAACATCCCTGTGTGCCTTGCGTTTCTATGGACAGTGAGACAAACTGTGTGCCTTGTTATGGGAGAGGAGGGTTCTGGCAAGGCTAGCAGTAATGTCCCTGTGTCTCGGGGCGTTGTTTCTCTCCCTGCTTTCAACACTGTCACTGGAAACCCAGTGTGGACTTGAGACTCTCTTGCCTACACTGGGAATATCTGAATTGGGTGCATTTCTTCCACTTAACACTAGCACTTTTCAGGCTTTCTGGGATACAGTGCAATAGGATGCCTGTGCTCCAGTGGTGCTCAGTCAGTAGCAATGGTAATTATAATGTAAACAGCTGTGCACACCTGTTTGCAGAGCTTTCTCCCTCCTCCCCTTGGCAGCTTTTAGCCTTCTGTTGGACAAGTGAGGAAGATTATGCCATTTGTCCTTCTGTGTTGGTGGGGGAATGTAGTAGTGAACCATTTTAAGTTTAACCATTTGCATTTAGCTTCTTACAGTTTTGGGCTCCTAAATGAGACAGTTGCTGTTCTGAAGTCAGGACGTCTGGGATCCTGAAAAGCCTTGTTTGGGGAATTTTCCTTTAGGAGGAAGATGTGAAGCTGTTGGAATGTGGTTCTAGCATTGCACAGGCACTAGACTTAACAAAAACATTCCCCAGGGTCTCCTGCCTCTTGTGCCTTGATCACTGAGAAAAATGGGTTTAGTGTCGTGAGTCTTCCTCACAGAATGCTGCTCCTATCACTCTTTGCATTAGTGAGCTTTTAATTTGTGTTTTATTGTAGTGTAGCAGGTCATACATATTTGAATCTTACCCTCATGCCTTCACTTGTGTGCCTCCCTGCTGTATTTTGAAGAGTGATTCTAGCTGGGGAAGGCTGAAAATCTGCTAAGATATCAGGAGACGTAAGACCTGAGGAAGACATGTTAGAGTTTGAGCAGATGATGTGACTGATTGTGATTCATATTAGTAATTTGTGTTTTGTACAGTATGTTAGAAGAAATATCAGTGCATCAATTTCAGTCATGTTTCCAGTCAGAAATACTGAGAATGCTGGGTGTCTCTGGCAGAACAGTAGTCCTGTTTTCATTTTGTCTTGTCTATACAACACTTATTCAGTCTATTACAGGAAGACTTCTGCTCTGTTTGCAATTAGTAGTCATCCAGCTTCTAGTGAAAATTTTTATGTCATTGTTGCACTTCCTGCTAATTAATGTGTTTTTGATGTCTTGGGCTTCAAAGTCATTCAAGTCAGGGCCATCCTCCTTGAGCTGCATCTATACTGGTAATGTTTCCCATTTTTTGTCACCAGTAAATAACCTTTTTTAAAATACACATGTTGTAGTGAAAATTAACATAACACTGAACCTTTCCTGCTGATGGGAACCCTCTGCCACGAACTGCATGATAGCTGGTGTTGGTGCTGCTGTCACCAGAGCAGGTCCACATTTCTCTTTCTCATCAAACAGAGATGCTGAGTCTTAAAGAAAAATTGTGAATGTATCTCATTGCTCACTTTATCATTTTTTTTCCTTCAAAATGTCATGTAAAACACCGCAGGATATTGGTCAGACTGATAAATACTATTGCCATTGAAAGAACAGGGAAGCATTCTGTTCTTCTCTATGCATGTGGCAGTAGTCTTAATTTTTAAAGTCTGGTTGAAATTTCATGGGTCAGTTTGTGTGCCAACTTTGATTCTCCCCAAGTTCTTGGGCATGTATTGACTCATGTTGTAGAAGTCCTGATTGGCATGAATCCATAACTCCCTCCTGAATGGCTTTATTTCTTTACGTGGTTTTGTATTTCCCAGCTGTCGGTAGAGCTGAATTTCCCTACAATTTGGTTGAGGTGTGGGAAAAGAGAAGCTTCTAATGTCTCTCTTTTTAATCTGGTTATATTGTTCCTTTGTGGTCTCCTTTCTCAGTGATTAATCTCACTATTCTAGTCATTGAAAAGCCTTTCCAAAGGCTCAATTGTTCTTACAACCCAGAGGACTGCAGCCGCAGCCTGTAGTTTTGAAGCACCTCTTTTGAATGGCAGCTCTATCCAGACTAGTGAGAGGGGGCTCAGCAGTTATTATATATGTACATGGCTACCTGAATTAATATTTCTGTTAGTTTGTCATGTGGCCAACCTCTTGCAGTGATGTGTTCAGCAGAGGTATTCACTGGCTTTCCTGCTGTACTTCCAGATCCCTTCTGTGGCTTGATTAAACTACTCAAAAGCCCTGCTAGTAATTTACCAGCCACAATATGCATAAACTTAGCAGTTTTGCATTGAACTTTTCATTTACATGAAAAACTCTACAGCCCAAAACAAACACAGAATTAAATTGTTCTCCCAGACTGAGCTAAGACATCCCTGAGACTTGGATCACTATCTGAGCATAACATTTTGACTTGCAAAGGTCATATTTGTTTTTTCTCATACACATTGTGGAATGACTTCATTGACTAGAATGGATTTTGATACATTCAGAGAAAAATCAGTTTCTCTCTGTAGTGGGAAGAGGAGTATCTTTCATTCAAGTAGAAGTGCCAGGGCTGTTTTCAAGATGTGGTTTTGAATTCCAGTGGGTCCTTAAATGAGATTTTTCTGCTGATGTAAATTTGCGTAGCTGTGTGCAGTGCAAATTTCTGCAACTTATTTTGCCCATGGGATCTTACAGCAGAATCCAGGAAACCTGATTACAGAAATACATTCCAGTCTTACTACCTTAATAGTCACAAGCAGTAGCTATACTTGCATGAGACAAGGATTGTTGGGATAACTAGAACTTTGCAAGAAACACATCTGTATTTCTTCTGCTGTTCTATTTTCATTTGTCCTCTGGCCATGCAGAACACGACTGATTTCTTTTGCCCGTAAAAAACTGAGGAGATACAGTTTTGATGGCAAACACAGAGTAGAAGGATGCAATTGTTCAAAAGTTAAGATGCCTAGGATTGTTTTCTGAAAATATCTGGAATGTCACAAGGGCAAAGCTTTCCACTGTTAGATATTGATGGTTAAGTTCCCTCAGTCTAGGGCTTTGGGTGCTGTTGTGGCTGGTAACTGAGCCCTGTGCAGCTGCCTGCTTCCTCTGGTGTGATGGGTGAGAGAATCAGAAGAGTGAAAGTGAGAATACTCATGGGTTGAGATAAAGACAGTTTAATAGACAATGCAAAAGCTGCATGTACATGCAAAGTAGAACAAGGAATTTGTTCATTGCTTCTCATCAGCAGGCAGTTTGTTCAGCCATCTCCAGGAAAGCAGAACTCCATCACATGTAATGATGACTTGGGAAGACAAATGCCATCATACCAAATGTCCTTCCCTTCCTTCTTCCCCCAGCCTTATATGCTGGGTGTGACCTCAAATGGTATGGAATATCCCTTTGGCCAGTTGGCGTCAGCAGTCCTGGCTGTGTCCCCTTCCAGCTTCTTGTGCACCCCCAGCCTACTTGCCAGTGGGGTGGTGTGAGAAGAGGCCTTGACTCTGTAGGAGCTGCTCAGTAGTAACTAAAACATGCGTGAATTACCAGCATTGTTTTGCATCCCAAATCCAAAACACAGCCACGTACTAGCTACTGTGAAGAAAATTAATTACATCCCTGTCCAAACCAGTGCAAGTGTATAATCCTTTCTAGTTCTAAGTTTTTCCTAGTTAAAATACTCATCTTTTATTAAAGATGCAGAAAAAAAGAAGAAAAACAAGTTAAAAACACTGAAACATAACATGCCAAGTAAGGTATTGGTTTGAATAACATTCATTGCTATTTTATCTTGAAATGTTAGATCACCTCTCTGTCTAGCAGCAGTCTTTTAGATGATTTTGCTGACCTGAATACCTGCCCTATATGGGAAAGGAAATAGTTGAATTGGTCTGGAGCTGTTTTAAAATTAAACAATTGAAGTGCACACAATATTGAGGACAGAAATATAATTTTTGTTTCTACACATTTTTGTGTCTTTTTATGGCTGAGATGGTCACAGTGTAAGGTATTATCTGCTCCTCTGAAACCAGGCAAACTGATGCTGAGGTTCTTTAGGTCAACTAGTCAATACCTGCAGGTTTGGTCATGACTGCTTTATGCTAATAAAAGTGGTAATGCAACCAAATTGCTTTGGTTATGCTGCAGCAGCTGGAAGATGAATGAGTTCTGTATAACCACACATCACCTCCAGAATGATAATTCTTGTTTAATGTTTAGACATGTTTTTAATGTTTCCCTTGTTGTAATGTGTTTTGAGCGAAGCTGGGAGATGTTGCAAAACCAATATTGTTTCTAAATTGGTAGAATTAGGAGCTGGTCTGATTAATGCTATTAATGTTGGCATGTTCCAAGAAGGGGAGGGTGGTTTATTCAGGTTGGCTTCACACGTATTCTCTTAATTTCAGGTTGTGTGAATAGATTTTATATTTTCTGAGTATATCTGACACATCCTACCTTAATGGTGACAGCATATCATACCATACTCTGTTTCTGTCTTACTGTGTCTGCACCACTGTCTAATGAATACTTCTGCACAAAGGCTGTTGTACACGGTGCAGCTGAGTGATTTTCTGTCTGACGCAGATGGTTTTTGCTCATTGTTTTTCCCCTGCAGTTTATAGACATTTCCCTCCTGTTATGCAGTGGCCAGGTTGCTGCTAACCCTGCCTCTGTACTGGGGGTCAGAGGGAGAATGCAAGACACTTCTTTCTGCATCTGTACAGCAGCAGTGTTTCTGCAAGCTTGAAGCAAAGGGACTGTTACACAGTATGAAATACTAACCACTTCAGAGCAAGTAAGATAAGGTCTGGGCCACTTGTAGGAGAGTTTTCAACCCTTTGCCACAGCAGCTTCACTTAGCTCGCAGCATTGGTAGTGTGCTCTAGAGGTATAGTCCTTTATATCCTGAGACATTTTTCATACATTCCTTCTTATGCAGTTGCTCATCTGCTGAGTTTCTTCTACAAATTGTGCAGTTTTCTAGTTTTAACCAGTTCAGTCATTTCTCTCAAAGAATATTTCAGCCTTGGCAGTCAGGAGGAGACCTTGTTTTCTGTGTTGGTTTGTTTTTTGTATCTACTTCTTGTCATCTGTGAGATTAACTTAAAACAATTCCTTTGCTTGGTAGCCTTTTCCAGTTTTCTCCAATACTTTTACAGGCTTTTCATGCTGTGCTTTTCTAACTTTTTTTTTTCTTGTCTAGAAGAACCCTGTTGATAACACAGTGTTAGTATCTTCACTGGAAACCAGTAGTGTTAATTCTGGCTTAAGTATTGGCTACACACATCTCTCATTTGTTCCTCAGGAAATGCTGGAGATAGATCCTGATACATACCTATGTAGTTACTCTGTTGAGAAGTGTTGCAAAACACTTAAGAATGTGCTTGAAGTGAAAAATATGTTCATCCAGTTTAAAGCAACAAGGTGCTTCGTGTTCTTAAAGCACATAAGTGTAAGCTTACCAGTCATGTATGCCTTCAGGCCAGATAACAGAAGTATGAGGGTTAGTGCAGTAGATAAAAGAGGCCTTTTAAAAATGGGATCATTCTTTTAGAAGGAATCGCTGGCAACAGTTGGCTAGTTCTAAAGTGGATCTTGACAAGATGGCAAATTTGTGTGTTTGTGAGGAACACAGATGTGAAGGTTTGTTCTGTATGTTTAAGTCCCAGTTAGCAAGTTCCTTTGACTAATAAGTTTCTTCATTAAAAATTACTTTATTGACCATGGCTGGCATATGCTGAGTTGTGAAATACAGTAATAAAAATGGTGAAAGAAGATTTCTCTGGATTGTAAATTGCACCTGTTTCTTTGGCTGGCATGGTTTACTTTGCTACCTGTACAGCATAGGACAATGACTCTTCCCTCTCCCGGTTATACATGGCGTAAGAGGCCAAAGTAATTACCCAATTGGTAGCTCCTTAACTAAGCACAAATCCAGGTTCATGACTGATCGTGAAGCCTCTCATCATTCAGAGTTTAATGTTACAAGGGAATAAAATACTTCTCGCTAAATGATAGTGTAAACTCAGTAGGGGGTATTTTGTTCAGGGAATACAAGCTAGTGTCCTACCCTTGTCCAGAAAGCAACATACATCAAGCAGAAGATGTCTTCCTTACATTCTAGCTAAATCAATGTTATTTCTTCCAGAATACTGCTGCTTCCGTTCCTAGAGATAACAAAGCATAGCTCACTGTCAGTAGATAATTCCTGCTCTTGGGCTTTCTGTCCTTGACCAGTAGAAATTTTTATTTTTCTTAGACAAGGAAGACTTTCTTTATCCTCAGAAGATTAAATTGCCTTGCTGGCAAATGTGGCTCACTGAAGAAACAGAGGAGGAAGGAATAGAAAAGAAAATAATTTCAGGGTATCTTTATAGTCTCCTATTGTTAGGATGTCAATTACTACCATATATCACCTAAATGGCAAACTTGTCATACCTTGGGGTTTGTGGCTTGTTGGTTTGTGGTTGGTGGTTGCTTTTTTTGTGTGTGTTTTTGTTGCTGGTGTTTTTTTGCGGGGGGAGGGTGGTGTTAAAATTCAGTTTTGTGTCGTCTTTGCTTGTTTGTTTGTTTTTGTTTTCCCTACAACTCATAGAAAATCCATCAGCTGTCCAGAGGAAATACTTTTTTTTTATTGCTGGACTCAAAGTATAGCCATGATGCTCTTTTTAACAACCATTTCAGAAGGATGAATATTAAAACATCATAACTTTTTTTTTCTAGTCCAATTATGCATTCCTTAGGAGTAATAGCAGAAAATAGTGCCCTTTTCAGCTTCTTCAGTTGACACAGGTCTGTTTTAAATGCTATTACCTCACTCTACAGTATGGCAGCAGTGTATTCTGTAGCTGATTTAACTCTTTGACTCTCCTCATGAGTGCAGAGTGCATTCATTTACTGTAAACAGGAGTTTTGCAAAATGGTGTGTAGTTGTAGAAAGAAGGTTAATGAACTGGGGGGGTGGGGGTTGGAAATGTTTCTCTAATTGGCATGAAGGTCTTCAGAGAGTCAGGCAGGCTGCACAAAGGTGAGTCAAGCAGGCTGTGGTCTTAGTTATTGATAGCTGTATTAAGTGTTGGTTCCTGAGAAACAGCCGCAGTGTGTTTTTTACCTCCAAAACAATCAGATTTTCTGAGTACCAGGAAAGGAGGGAAGCGCCTACAAAATATGTCAACTTGCAAACCATAGGTACAGCTTTTAATGTGTCTTGCTGATGTGGGAACAAGAACTGACCTACATTCCTTGGAGTGCAGGTGTATTTCCCACCCTTGGAAGGACAGTACGTGTCCATAACTACACCCTGGTAGTGCTTGTATGACTTGAGAGCAGCTTCTGTCCTGGAGGCTTTCTTTTTAAGTGTCAGTATTGACTGTGGCCAGAGAGAGTTTGTCAGAAGGACTCTCAGTTTTCACTGGAAACAGAAGACAGAGGGATGGATAATGAATAGAGCTAAAAGGTGAGACATCTTCTAGTTCAGCTCTATCCTGGTCAAATTCTTCCTCCTTGATCTACCTAGTTCTTATGTAGTCAGCCCTATATTTCCTTTCAATTACATCTCCATCCTACCTGGATGAACAGAAGTCCCATCTGGTTTGTGGCATTTAATCCTCTCAGTTCTAGTTCACTTGTATTTCTTCCTTGCTTTCACAACTCAGGACTTTTCTCCCTCTTTTCCTTCATGCTATGTCATTTCTTCTGGCTGAAGCAGTGTCCTCTTTTTCTGAAAGGAAACATCAGTCCAGTGGGAGGATTAAAAGAAATTTTAAAATAAACTCATAGGGAGTCACAACCCCTTGCAAAAACTAGAAGAAAGTGGATGTGAGTTTCAATTATGATGAGCTTTATTTCTGTGCAACATGATGTTACTAATATCTATGAAAGCATAAAGAAAGTAAAAGTTACAAAAAAACCCCCAAAACACAATAAAATCAAAAGCCTTATATAAGGTATAAAAATAAACTTCAGAATACTGTAGAAGAAGAGGAAAGGCCAAGACCAGGACCACAAATTTCAGCGTATTCTGGAAAAAACATGGCTTTGCAAGGTTCTAAAAGTGAAGCCAAAAGATGGAGGAAGCCCCCCAGAGAAGCCTAAGAGAAGCTCTTCTAAGCAAATTCTAACAGAATAGGTGAGGAGCTGAAGAGGACAGGAAAGTTAAGCATATTTCATTTAAGTTGTATGCAGAAGGAGAACATAATCACAAACTTCCCTCTGGATAAAGGGGGTCAGAGAAGAATTGTCAGTTTGCTTGTATTGCTGACACAGTGTTTAACAACCTCTCAGCTTTCTCATCAAATTTTGCTCTACCTTTAAATAAGAAAAAAAATCCACAAAGCGCCCACAAAATAAAAATCTCAAGAATGAGTGGTCAAAATGACAAATTCTCCTTTCAACTTACTCTGTTAGAGGTTAGATCACCAATGTTTTTCCCCTATAATGAATGCGATTAAAACCATAGGGTTTCCTTCCTGTACCCCTTTGTAAAGCAACCAGTGCTCTGGAGTACTACATTGACAAAGTGTTGCACACTCTACTCTGTTAACACTGGATTTCATACCAGCTGCAGCTGCTATTAGCAGGGTGAAGATCTGAATGATCTGTCCATTTCCTCCAAAATGGAACTGTTTCTGCCACCAGTGTGGACCTCAGCTTGGGTCATGGGTACAATGCCTTGAAGGCTTTCAGTCTTTCACTTGAAATAAAAGCAGAACTGAATGAGGTATTGATGAGAGACCTTCAATAAGATAATGACAAGTTGAACCAAGAGATACACTGCTTTTAGTTTCGTTGTCATAGGCATAGTTACCATTATTTTGCCCCAAAACTATTTTCAGGTTATTGGAATCAGACTAACTTTGAGTAAGTTTCTGTGAGTTTTTGTTGAGGCAAACGATGACTTGCATTGGTTCTTGTGTGTATGAATCTGTTTCATTGCATAATACAACTTAAACCTTCTGCCTAAGGCCTATTCAGCCTTATGAATCATTACATTTGAAATAGGGAATGATTCTACCTCAAGGGATGCAGTGGGTGAAGCTTTCCTTGTGACATGGAGGAGAAAGGTGGCTGTTTCCCTGTTCTCAGTTAACTAAACCATTTTCACTTCAGAGCAGACTGTGAAGTGACAAAGAAACCTTGGACAAAAGAAAGGATTTTTAATTTTGTTAACGTTTTGGGTTGTTCATGAGTCAGAGTTCTACCTGGGCCTACTGGTTTCTTTTGTCGTTAGGCACCTAGGACTTAAGCATGCTACTGATATGAGTGTATTAAAGACTTTTTCCTTATCAAACAGAAATTATTTCTTGGGGGTATTTTTGGTGGTTTGTTTGGTGTTTTTCAAATCTCATGCAGGTTTTGCTGTTTTGTTTTTGCAATGCTGTCTCAGTAAGCTGATCCATTTGTGTTTGAGTTGCTTCTAAATGTTACTCTGTGGAAACAGGGATGTTTGAGATAAGATACCTAGAGAAGTAAAGAATAAAATCTGTGACCATTCCCTGATAGGCCCTGGTGTGTGTTAGGGCTGTACTTTCAAACCCACAGACCCCAATGTAATTATCAGCTCCTGTGTGATACCACCTGCTAATAGGAACTGCTCTTGCAGAATTCTGCTAACCATAATAAGGTGCACATTGTGTGTGAGAATAAAACCAGCACAGCTTCATTACGTGGCTTGCGTGCCTCATAATGAATGGAAGGCAGGCACACTCTTTCACAAGCAGCAAAATTTAATACAGTCTCTTCATGGAGTTGCATCTGTGGGACTGAAAAGTTTATCTCAGCATTCCAAGGGCAATGAAAATCTAAACTTAAACTCAGTGCCTTACTGGGGCTGCAGTACCCAGAGGCTATGCACTAGTCAAGCTTTGTTTAGGTCATAACTTCTTATGCAAACTTAGTTTATGCCAGCTAGTTAGGTTCTATGTTTTTGAGCAGCACCTCTGTTACTGGAAGAGACATTGCAAGTGGTGGGGATGCATCTGACAATTCCACTCTGCTTTACTGGTGCATTTAATTACTATAATGCACAGTCACATGAAGAAATGTGCAGCTCTTAACCTTTATTGTACAGACATCTTTAAATCTATTCTAATACTCATTTCTATAGTTAAACAACTCAGATACTTGGGACTTAAGGTAAATAGAAAAGGAAAAGGTGAAGAAGATAACAGATAAAGATTGGCTGTAGCAGGTTAACTGTTAGATGTGAGCACAGACTGTAAAGGCAATATGTAGCGTAAAAAGATGCAAGCTTGGCTCTCAATTTAGAGTTCCTTTCATTATTCAGGAAAGGTTACAACAAATCATTAGTATGTTGGAAGACTAATATGCATATGATATAATCTCTCAAATGTAGTTTCTAAACCTATGGATGGGCACACAAAGAAAATAGTTGATAAATTCTTGCTTTTTAAATTTGTCAAGATATATTTACAAATCACCTCATGAATGTTCCACCTTCTTTTTATTTCTTCTGTATCTTAACTGCCAGTCCCCCTTTTCCATCACCTCCTGTTCTCTGCACCATTTGTCAGTTTTACCTGCCTTTCCAGATCTACTTGGATTTTCTTTCTTCTTTTGATACCTGCTTCACCATGACTGCTGCATCCTTCTAATTTTCTGTCCTTTTTACAATCACTGACATTCAGCCATTAGCCTTGCTGAGTATGTGTTGGTTTTTTTGGTCTTACAATTGTTTTAATAGAGTTAAAGGATCTAATACTTTGTTGTTTGCACTTAAAGTCCCAATAATCATATTTCTTTTGGTGGGCAGACATGCAGGACTTCCTTTGTCTGTTGCAGTCCAGGCTTCCAGCTGGCAGCCACAGCTGACTCAGCTTTTCTGAAAGCTGAAATTGCCACATGCTTTCTTTATTTGCTTGACTATCCCTCTTCACACACACACACTACATTCAGTTTTCATGATAGTTTTATTACAACATTTTTATAGGATTATCTTCACCAAGGCAGAGGTTTCCAGCCCTGTTAGCTGGAAATGTTAGAACAAATATTAACTATTCCCAGGATATATACTTGCATGTTTCCACAATCCTGCCACCATCATCTTAAAAAGGTAAATATTTATTACTCAGTAGAACTGTTACATTTAACCATGGACATGCTGGAGCCTTTTGAACAAAAGGTTGCTAGATTGCATTCAGATTGGACAGACATCTAGGTTGTCCAGTCCTTCCCAGGTTGCTTTAGGTATTCACGAGAAAAAGATATTTTTGTTTCTCTTAGTGTCTTTTACATGTGTTACTTTTGCTCTGACCCTAATTGGCTGGGAGCTGTAGAACACACAAAATTTCAAAGCAAGTGAAATGTCAGTTCTAGCCTTATAAGCTTCTCTGGGACATAGCTGTTTCCTCTAATTCACTGAAGACATTGCTTTGGGGAGCAACTAATGTATTTGTTTTCTGGGGCACTTCATTATTTGGCTTCCTGCAAACAGCCAGTTAAAGAGATGGTTGGTTTTGATGGAGATAGCAGTTGCTGCAATCTGAATACAGCATCTTACTGTGTTTTTAAGATACTGGACATAAATCATAGCATGGACAATTTTTCTGTCATATGTTAAAACAGCGTTACACGTTTGCTTCACAAAGGGACCTAGACAATTCTGTACAGGCAGTTTAAAGCTGTTGGCATCATAATTCTTACTAGCATGACTTGCAATTACTTTTTGGATTCATTCCTAATTATTGTGCAGTATTTATATTGCTCATTCTTCTCCATAATCTCAGTAATTTATTTTTTCTCACAGGACTGACAGTTGCAGCTCCTTATCTTTGCAGATTTCCTACACAAGACTGAACACAAACACGAGAACCGTACAAGTGCCTAGAGGGTTTGAAAAGCCCTGCTAGCCATTCATGTCCTGCTAGCCCCAAGAATGTTTTACAAAGATTTCGTAACACTGGTTGATTTTCTGTGAATGTGGTGCAATGTATGGTGCTTCAAACACAGTCCTCAGGATATGTATAGAGAAGATGAAGTTAGAATCATAGAATGGGCTAGGTTGGAAGGGACCCACATAGGTCATCTAGTCAAACCTGCTCTGCAGTAAACAGGGACATCCTCAACTAGATCAGGCTGCTCAGGGCCCTGTCAAGCCTTACCTTGAATATCTCCAGGGATGGGCCCCAGCCACCTCCCTGGGCAACCCATTCCAGTGTTCCACCACCCTCACAGTAAAGAACTTGTTCCTAACATCCAATCCCAGCATCCTACTCTTCTCTAGTTTGAAGCCATTGCCCCTCATCCTATCACTACAGGCCTCTTTCGGGTACTGGAAGGTCATTATTAGGTTTCCCCAGAGCTTTCTCTTCTCCAGGCTGAACAAGCCCAGCTCTCTCAACCTGTCTTTGTAGCAGAGGTGCTCCAGCCCCATGATCATTTTTGTGGCCCTCCTCTAGACCCACTCCATTAGGTCCATGTTGTTCCTGTACTGAGGACTCCAAAGCTGGACACAGTATTTCAGGTGAGGTCTCACCAGAGCAGAGTAAAGTGCAGAATGACCTCTCTTCTTTTGATGCAGCTCAGGATGTGATTTGCCTTCTGGGCTGCAAGCACGCACTGTCTGCTCGTGTCCAGCTTCTCGTCCATCAGTACCCCTAAGTCCTTTTCTGCAGGGTTGCTTTCTCATCCCTCATCCCCAACCTGTATTGATAGTGAGGATTGTTCTGACCAAGGTGCAGGGCACTTCATTTGCTCTTTTTGAATCTCATGAAGTTCACCTGGGCCCACCTCTCCAGCTTGTCCAGGTCCTTCTGGATGACATCCTGTCCCTCTGGCATATTGACAGTTACTACTTGGCATTAAAACCCCAGAGCTAGTTTAAAAAAAACAGAAGAGAGAAAAGGTCAGCTTTACTATCTTTCACCATTCTGCTATATAATATTAGAGTAATAACATTTTAACATGTAAGTTCTTTTTAGGTCATTAGTGGTAACTCTGCATATATGTGCTTGCTTCAGAAAAACATTTCTGTCCCTAATCTCATAATGTTGGCTTCTACCTGGCAGTTTTATTTCAACTTAATTTCTTTTTCTTTTAATGCTGAGACTTATGAGACAGGCATCAGCTGACAACACCAGGGGAAGGATAGGTATTGGCAATGGCATAAAAGCAGAAGGGGAGGAAAAAGAGTAGCTATTGTAGCGTTTATCAGTATGCTATTAATAGTCTGTTCAGACTCAACTCTGGAATAAAATAGACATTCATACTGCAGTTTCTCTCAAAGGTTGAGGCTATTCATCTGCATGGCTACAAGACAAAAGTCTAAAAACTTCCAGATATTACAGTGTTTTATTGCAATGGTGTAAGAAACACCTTAAATCCCCACAGTCCTAGGTGTAAATAATCCACCCCATTCCCTTTGGAGAGAATGCTGATATGGAAAGTCATCCTTCCTAGCATGGTTTTTAAAATAGCCTCTTTACATGTGAAAGCAAAACCTATCTACAGCAAAATATTTCAAGCAGGTAATGGAGGCTTTTAGTTTGGGGCTTGATTGGCCGCCATTGAAGAGTACAGAAGTGGAGTGTGGTTTCACTGTGTGTAACCAGGTAGAGAAATATTCCACAATAATTCAGTCTTTTTCATTGTAGAAGAGACTTGAGCAACAGGGTGGGAAATGTGTCCACAGATAGCAGTCAAATCTCTGAGTTCAGAAACCCACCAGACATACTGCTGTGGAAATGTACGTAATAGCCTTTGTAGTTCTGATTGTAGGTGGTGGCTCTGCTGTTACTTTTGTTCCCTGTCAGTGCCTTTAGCGAACATACACTTTATAGGCTGAAATAGAAATCTTTATTCACAAACCCAATTCACTCAGGATTTTGAAGGGAGGATAGTTTAGATTCTGGGCTTGATTCAGACTGTCTAACTTGGGTATTTAAGAAGCTTGGATTAGGAGCTTGGGAGCATTCTAATTTGGAGACCATCTGACTTGGCCTCTGCAGGAGTCTCACGTTGTCTCATTGGTCTTACAGCATTGCTAGGGCAACTGCTTTTCTAAATTAGGGACCTCACCAAAGTGCTCTCCATTACCACAATGACATTTGACTTTGCAGCATAGGTAGTTATGAACTCGTGAACCCCAAGTCGAGGGGGAGGAAGGATAGGGAGGGGGATCAATGCAAAAAAACCAAAAAGCAACCACAAAAAATTAATCTGGTGTTTGTTAACTTGCCATTGGTAGACCTGTGACCTGTTGTTACTTTTCTATTGGATACATTATACCTAAAAACTTAGACAAAGTCAATATTTTCTTTCAAGTTCACCTGCTGCAGATTTCTCAAAGGTCTTATTCAAAAAAGCTCATTTCCTCCTTTGGTAGAATGTGATTGTTAAGCAGAAAGAAAGAATGTCAGTGAATGATACAGGTTGTCAAAGACGGCATTTAAGTGGGTCCAAAAATACTCCTCAAAATGGGTTATAGTTACCCAACAGCTTCTTCAAGAACCAGGGACAAGCCATTTAAAAATTAAATGCCTTTCCTGTACCCAAATATTTCATTTTTGTGCAAAGTGAAGTCAGTCTGGTTTATTTTGTGTTTCAGGATGTGTAGGGGGGATTAAAATGAAACCCACCCCAACGTTTTGAATTGCCAAAATAAGCTCTTGTTTTGAATTCTGGTTGAGAAAACCACCTAGAATATATTGCTTGTTTAGAAAAGCTGTATTTTCTTACAGGTATTTCAACTAATGAATTTGTTCTTTTGAGAAAGCAGTTTAATTTCAGAGTATAAGATATTTAATTTTCATTTGGAATATTTTATTACAATTGCAGAGCAGAGACAGGGATCTTTGATAAAACCTATTCAGACTAAGTATTGGAACACTGAAGTGGGTTCAGATGACATTAGAAAGCACTTGTCACGTTCAAGATTATTGACAGAGAAAGGAAGATGAAAAAATATGTAATGCCATAGCAGTATTCCCAGTTGTAAGCTATAAGTATTCTCATTCTGAGTATTTTACATCATTCATTCTCTTCAGTCAGGTAAGTTTATATTTATGCAAGCTGAGTGAGAAGATCTAAGGAAAACACTGGTATCACAGAGTGGTTTTCCATGCTGAAGTTAAGGGTGCCAATTGCATTGTGTTTTTAAGGACAAGCAGTATTTGGAAACTCTATAATAATTAAACTTGTGTCTTCCAGTTTGTGCTGTTCTCACTAGTCAGCACTTGAAGGGAAATATTTCGTCTGCACGTTTCTGTTGTCTGCTTTGTGTCAGAAAATGTATGTAAAATGCTACCAAGTCTGACACCTACTTTGTCTCCAGTGTCTTCCTTGTGTAAATGACTACTCAGGTGCATGGAAATTGGAAAAATGCCTCCTGTTTCAAAAAAAACCCATCTTTCTGGAGGTTATTTGCCGTTGAAGTCAATGGAAGGTAGTATAACTGGGCTTATTTTGTGTGAGATGAACAGAAATTAGACAATCTGAGAGGTTAATGTACCTTTTTGGTGAAAGCTTCTGGCAAGTAAAATGCATAGATGAAATTAACCTCACCTCATATATGAGGGACTATGCCATATGAATTTTGTTTCATCCAGTTTTATGGACAGCACTGACATTCCACTGTCTCATAGTCCTAAGGGCAAGCTTTTGTCTCACCGAGAGCTGAAGGAAAATGCGACTGCTGTAATTATGAGCGATGAATTTAAAGCTTAACATTAAGAAGGTAAACCAGAAACCCGATTAGAAGAGAGTAAGCATTGCTGAATGCACTTTTGTATTGCAATGGTTTAGAAAAAGCACTCACTAAAGAGATTTCAACACTGAAGCACAGGAAGATAATTTCTTCTTTTGACACGCTTTACCTTTGCGAAGTTACTGGGTTGTTGACAGGTACAAGAAGACATGTGCTAAGCTTACATGCTATTAGTGCAGCAGGCTTTGAAAAATGTCTAATGCATTGGCATATCTGACAATTGAGGGTATTAGTTAACAGTAAGAGTCGGTAAATAAAGTGAATTTTAGCTACAGTGGGAGACTCGAGCATGGAGTCATCTGCGGGACAGGGCTGAACTGTATGCAACAAATAACGCCGTTTGATGCTATAGAGATGGAAGCTGGCGTTATACAGTGTATATGGCTCACTCTGAGAGCAATGATAATTGCAATATATTGAAGTTTTGCATTGTAATAAAAATAGAGACCATTAGTGGAAACCATTTATGTCATTAGTATTTAGTGGCTGTGCGTTGCAGCTTTTTTAGTGCTCATAAAACTGTCTCTGCTTGCAAATACGTGACAGCAGTGACATAAATTTAAATGTTTAGAAACCCATGAGACATAAAATACAGATAGTAAATAGGACCATAACATTATAGAAAGAACCTTGCAATGTTTATGTATTTGCATGTCTAGTGCAGAGAGTAGCATAATGGTGATTGTCTATGCTATGGAAGAACTTGGTTAAACAGAGAAAAACAAATAAGGTAAAACCGAAGCACATCATCCAGAATTAGCAGAGAATTCTTTTGGGTCCCCAAAAGAGATTTTGTGATGTTGAATGGTGCATCCTCTATGTATATCTGGTGGGATATTGATTTTTCACTTTATAGACTTTTTACTTGTTATAACACCTGTTCCACTAACTAGTATTACTGTTGTTCTTAGGAAGTGATTATGTTAATTAACCAATAAAAAAGAAATTAAGGTTGCTGGGGAACCCTAAGGCAGAGATTGGCTGGCACTTCTTCAACAGTAATGAACCAGCCAGCATAGAGAAGGTCATGTAATGGCTAGACCAGTACAGCAGTATCTTTTCAGTATCTTTTCAGTATCTATCTTTTCAGTATCTTTTCAGTCTTGTGTGAGGGCAATGAAGGAGCTGGCTGGGGAAAGATGTCTTGGGAGGATGGCATAGGAAGGAGTCCAGAAATTTAGCACAGGAGGATTTCCCTACATACCAAACACTTGTATAAACACAAGCTAAGTGTTTGGGCTTCTCAGTATAAGATTTTTGTTCAAGAAATTTGGAAGCCTACTTTATTACCATGCAGAAGATTTCTGGGAAAGCTGTCATCTTCCTTTGATTTAAGGAACGTCATTTGGATTCTGCTGGCAGTTACTCTAGGATCTTGTAAGAGGTTCCCAACAGGGTTGGTATTCCTTTAAGAGACTACCCATTGTGCTTTACGGTCTCTGGTTTCTGTGTCAGTGACAGATTTGAAGCAGGAGATTCTGAGACTTGTCTTCTGCAAGCCCACCCTCATCTTCTTCAGCTCTGACCTTTACATCCTGGAAACACCCTGGAGGTTTGTCACAGCGCTCTCGGGAGATCTGGAAATTAAATTACACAGCACTAGGGAAGAACACAGAAAACTCTAAAAACACTTCAGTCATTAGGAGTGAAGTGACAGGAAGCAGTGCTCGAGAAGGAATCTTTCCAATTAGTTTTCTTTTCGTGGCCCCTTTCTCAACATTTTTTATTGAAAATGGGTGTGAATACTTTGGCAACATTAGTTGTGTCTTTCAGAAGAAAAGGAAACCTTCAATAAACCTTCTGACTCTCTTGACTAAACAATGCGAGTGCCCCAGTAGTTTTGGATGCTTGCAGTTGGGTGGGAAAGATGTTAATGTGAATAATGGTGGGAAGGTACATTTGCAGAAAGCTTGTGGATTATACTAATTAAGGTAGTTGTTAGTTAAGGTTATAAACTGTGATGCTTTTCAAGAGCTCAAGTAATAAATAGAAAGGAAACAAATTTTTGGTACAGTGAATATAAATAATTCTTTTTTTGGCTCCTAGTACTTCTTAAAATCTAACTATGGAAGGTGTTAAACTGGAAGGCTTGTTGTTCCTTTACAAAGCCACATTTTTGTCTGTTTATCCATTCAGAACAGACTAAAATGTAAATCTGTAAAAATGCTTTCCATCTTCAAAGCAGCTATTTATATTCATCTGAATTCTGAAATCTTTTTGAAACTTTCATTTTTATTTCTGATTGTGGGATTCAGTGTCACTTCTTAGCATGTTGAATGCTGGCTTTGAACATATGGTATATGGCACAAAGCGATAACTTGGCAGTGCGTGCTGCCCTGCTGAGAGACAGTTCTAAAAGAAAAGGGATTGTTCTGCTGGGGTTTTGGCTTATTCTAGAATTAGGGAAAATATTAAAGAGCATTAAAAAGTCTTTTAATTCCTTTATACACCACTCAATTGCTTGTTACCTTATTTAGCCAAGCAACAGCTACCTGAGATCAGAAGCTGCTTTCTGAAGCCACTCTCTACAAGGAATTGTATTAAAGCCACAAGTGGTCTAAAACCTATTGTGTCATAAGGTAGAAGTCAGAAGACTGGGGTTCTGGAAAAACCTGGATGTAGCTGAGAAAATACCATACTTCAAGGTACTGGGACTGGAATAATTTGTAGTAACTGTAGCTACCATAAAGCATGATATTAAATCTCAGTATGGCATACTCCTTAAGCAGGATAAGCAGATACATAGGTTTTGTGTTGGAACTGGATGTTGAAATGGTGGTACTTTCTTTTTTTTGTTGTATTTTCCTGTTCTTGATACTGTGTTTTTCTCTTCCTGTGTTTTCTTACATCTGTTTCTTTATTTTAAAATATACTTTTGTTCTTAGTGTTATGTGATACTTGGTACCTAACTTCTGTCTTGTACTACTACTTATGTTGCATGCAGACAGAGTATCATCCCAGTTTCATATGGGGCATTCAGCCTTACTAGGTTACCCAAATTACTACAGGTCACAGCTGAAATGCATTAGTGGAATTTAATAGGAAATCTTGTGCAGTGTAGGCTCTGCTGTTACTACTTGTCACTGATTTCATAAGCAGCACAGGAGATTATGGAAAGGTCTGTTTATAAAATATACAGTGCAGTATAGCTACACACCAGGTTTATGCCAGATTAGGTCTTGAACCTGAATGGATTCAGGCATCAGCTGCAGTGTAGATTACAGTTCATGGTGTGACCTCACACATAGAGGTTGGCCTCCTCCTGATTTATTTAATCCATCTGCAAAATTGAGAAAAACAAGTGCTTCCCTGAAAAACCAGGTATGCATCTGAGCCCAACTGTCCTGGGTAAATAAATTACAGAGAAAGCAGTGGCCCAACTGAAGGGATAATAAAGAGGAAAGGTAAGTCTCTTTGTCTCCTACACACATTTATCATTAACTTAGTGGCATACTGTGTTTCACACTTACTGGGTATGTTTAGTCTCACTGGATTTCCAGCAGAACAGATCTGGGGTCATTACCTTTTCCTGTAATTCAGTACACAAGAAACACTATGTGGTTAGTCTTATTGGAGGGAGCATAGGCAACAGGCTTTAGTGACTTGCAAATGAATCAATAAAGCATGTTCCCAGAGGTTTCTGAATTGTCTCTTTCATTAGGAATGTACTTGGGCAGCAAAAGATGTGTGTGGGGGTTTTTTTTAGGTGGCAAATCAGAGGGGGTTTAGCAGTCTTTTGTTTAGGCTGTAGATTTTTGGAGTCATAAAACTTCATAAAAAATCATATGCAGGGTTTAAACAAACAAGAATCATAAATAGTTTGAATATCCTTTTGCAGCATACTCTTGTGAACTCAGAATCAATTGTAGCAATCCCCACAGTTAACTAAATTAGTGAAAAGCTGCTAAGCTTCCACAGCTGAGGAACATGGCTCACAGAGTAGCTGAGGTGATGTCAGAGCTGCACAGAAGGGGAAGTGTTCACAAAGAAGTGTTACTGTTGTCTAAGGATATAACTAAGAACCATGGCTTTGTATTTTATGATTGCTTGAGACGGCTCTTGGCAGTTGGGCTGTGCAACACAAGCTGCTTGAAATGCAGTCGTGCTTTAGAGTGATTCTGCACTCATTATTGTACAGGTATGGGAACAGCCTTAAGTTTTGGCAAAGAGGTGGTTTAAATGTGCTTGCTTCTGCTTCATCACCATGTGGTTGTGAAGTTCTGAAGAACCTTACCTTTACAGATGTGTTTCACCTGAAAATTCTTTTCCTGTGTGGCACAGTGTAGAGGCTTTCTGGTACACCTTGACAGCACGCTTCTGGGGTAGTGTAACTTGCTTATGGACAATGCAATGTTCATCTTGGAGCCCTTGTTTTTAGTACACACATGTTCCTTTATAGCAGCTTGAACTCATGCTGTTTTCATGGACTGACTGGGGACAGACGAGGGCAGTGCTGCATGTGCAAATTTCAATTTTTTTAACAGGCTCATGAACTAGGGATTTGTATTTGCAAATCCTGAAGGAGCTGGGGAAACCTGTGTGAGCCACAGTGCTGAGTCAAAAGCAAGAGCAGTGTCAACAGTAATACTTCGAAGCACAGAGCTTTATTAAGAATTGCTGAATTGCCAGGCATTACTTTCCACATAGGTAATGTTGTAAGATGTTGGCTATCAGTAAGTTGCTATATATTCCAAACCAAGTTTAAACCAAATACCTTATCATAATATGTATCATCACCTATTGTATGTACTTCACTTTAGCTTGCACCTACACACCTGCCAAAGATAACAGTGTTCTCTTGGGAGGCACTTACATTAATTTTCTAGTAATTACTGTGTAAGGATTGATTTGTGTTACCTACACATAAAGAGTTTATGAATCTTTCATTGCTTGGTGCAAACCTGGATCTTGATTCCGTCCTGTTGTTCCCTCCTTGGGGTGCCTGTGTTGACATCCTTCCTAGCTGACTGTGGAAGCTTGTTGAGTTATATTTATCCCTGAAGGATGCCTATAAATGCTGTACATACAAAATTAAAATGTTACAGCTCTGCTTGTGGTGCAGTAATAGATGTTGGTGGTACAGTGTCATAATAGGTGGTTTCTAGTTCAGTTTTCTGTTACACAGTCACAATTTGTGATACTGCTTTGGCATTCTTGTGGCACAAGCCTCAGTAGCCAGGAGTTTATTAAGGATGGGTGAACTTTTTACAGGATCTAGAAGTCTGGGCAAGATAAGAGAAATCTGAAGGGTTTTCTGAACTTAATGAGAGGTAGACTTTCTTTTTCTCTCAGTGCTTTCAGGTGGAAATCTTTCCTTTTCAGTGATGTATCAATTTTTGCAGAATGCCTTCCCATGCAGGAGTAGGAGGCAACCAGCTGAAGCTACATGCTTCTGTCTAGAACAGAGCATGCCTTCGTTGGGATGAATTTCAGCAGATGTTTCTGAGGAGCTTTCCTAAGCAGACTTGTAATACTCTCTTTCATGCCCAGAAGAGAAAGCAGCTTTTGCCATATAGAATCCTCTGAAGCAATTAATAATGTAATAGCCATAATTAAGGGTCTGTCACACAAGAGAGTAAGAGAGAAGTAAGAAACTGATCATTATTCATTGTTATGTTTACAGAAGAGGTTATACAGCTCTCACTGGAGACAAACTGATGGCTGGCTCTGAGGGGGACTGTTTTTGTGCTCACTAAAGGTGAATTGGTGTACATTATTTATTCTCATTTTCACAGGATCCATTACAAAGAAGGCTCAGAAAATGAGGACTTTACTCTTTCTTACTCAATAAAAGTATCTGTTCAAGTCAGCAAGTAGTTTGACTGAATGAGGGCAGTGAAACTTGTCTATAGTGGAAATCTTTTTAAAAAGAGAGGTGAGTGGTATTTTTCTTTTAAAACTTGAGTGTGGTTAAATGAAAGGAAGTGGAGAATCTGGTGAGCAGGTTGCCCTAATCTCTTAAAGCTGTGGGCAAGTGCCATGTTAAAGGAATCACCATTTCCTCATTAGAGTGCCCCCCAAAGGAATGTATTTGGATCTGCTCGGGAGGAACATAGGAGACATCCTTGACTTGATGAGTCCTTTACTGTAAAAAGACATGTCAAGGATGAGAACATATGCATGCAAGTGCTTGCATGTTTCTGAATTGCTCATACCTTGGATGAGGCCAGCTCATTTGGGTTGTAGTGTAGCACATCCATGGGACCACAGCATGGACTGACAAAGTGCTGTGTAGCAGAGAGAAGTGAGAGTGAGTGGGAACGATAGCCTGACAAGTGTGACTGAGATGTGCTTTTCAGTGTGGTGTAATGCTAGTGTAACCTCTAGCTCTTTCCATCCTTTTAAATGTTCAGCTGAAACCTCTCCATGCTAGGGTTTGAGTAGCACATCTCAGTGGACTTACAAACATCCCAAGCATTAAGGTTTCATATGGGGTTGGAATGTTGGCATGAACCCATGTTCCATGCCTGAGGACAGCTGGCCTGATAATCATTGCTTATGTAATGGGCATAGTCAGGTAGCAGACATGAGGAGTTATAAAGGACAAATGTGGATAGAAAAGAGGAGAATCAGTGAACATTAAAAAGTAGCATAGAAAGATATCACTGTCTTTTGGCTTCAGTTCCACAGATGGGCATTTAAAGCTTTCATATAAATCTCATTGAAGTGAAGGGCTGAGGCAGTTCTACCAACTTCAGAGGGATCATTTTCAAGAACAGAGGTAAGTGATTCTTAGCAACTGGGACAGAGAAACCTGCTCCTGACAACACGGTCATCTTTCACATCTAAGGCTCTTTTTCAGTCCCTGATAACATTTGACCTGTTGAGGTACGTACATAATAAGAACTTGGTGAAATGATGACAGGAAGTCCAGAATGGAAATTTTGACTCTTGTGCTTCCCCTTCTTCCATGTGGGCTTTGTGTGAACCCAGGAAGTATACATGGAAGTGGTGATGAATGGGCCTAGGGAACTGTAGGTTGGACGAGGATGAGGGCCAGGGTGAAATAATGCCTCTTCTGTCTGAAGGGCAACATTTGGCAGAGCTTGTCCTTGGGGGCGATACTTTGTTAAAGCAGAACACCCGATGCAGAACTGTGCCATTTTAATGTTCTCAGGCAGTAGTTGAAGTCAGCTAAAAAAATTATTTTAACTGTATGTATACAAAAATAAAGCATTTTAGTTTAAGAGCTCAAGATAAAGAGAAAAAATAAGCATTTCCCCAAACCAAAGTTCTCTTGCCATTTTATTTCATGGAAACATGGAGTCTGTTCGGCATTTAGTCTTCTGGGATGGCCTCTGTACTTGCATAGAAGGCTTGGTTACCTCCCTGCTCTGCCTTACACGACTGGGGGTTGGTATGGTTCACAGTTATCACAGGAATTAGCTGAAGACCATAGTGATTGAATATTTTTATTGCTTATTGTCATATACTAAATGATTCTGACAGACATTCGCAGAGAGATTTGACAGCTGACCTGCAGCCTGTGCATTGCATTTGCTTACATGTTTAAGCTACTAGTATTGCTAGGAAGATG